>NW_011500037.1:464055-484164 GCF_000495115.2 Populus euphratica | reverse complement strand
TATGGGCAGAATTATGTGATAACAATGTGAGAGTTTGTAAATCTGAATATTTCAAGAAGTATTACGATAGACCTTGTTACGAATGATTACTAAGATGCGTCTCAAAAGTCATAAAAAGTTCTCCTTACTCTGCCATCCTAGTAACAACAATTTTGCACATGTTTTATGAAATAGAAAACACAGTTAGTTTTTTTTTTAACTACCCTTTCCCCCCAACTAAAACGAGACATTGTCCTCAATGTTTAAAGGTAGAAAGATAGAGTATAGAAGATATCACCTGAAATAATGAACACTAACAACTTGAAACACACTGAAACAAATATAAGAAACAACAAAACACAATAATAACATTAAAAAACATAAAGATTCACAAATGAAGGCTCAAATCCAATCTAAGCTTTTTACGGCTTTTCTTAGTTGACCAATTTATATGACTCATGTAAGGATTGCTTGACCGCTTTTTATGATCGGCTTGTTTTAACTCGCAAGTGCACGAGTGTGCGATGTAGCAATTAACTCGGTAAGATCGAGGTCATATCCAGAGAGAGCTAGATCTGGAAATTAAGCTAAGTAACAAAAAAAAAACTCAAGAGGAATTAAATTAACAATAACTTGGTTGAAAATAATTGATGGATTTGTTTTTAAAGATAAAAAAAAAATGTAAATAGATTTTAAATGACAAGAAAAAGTAAGTCTTGGTCCAAATCAATTTTAATGGTGATGTATTGGTGATTTCTTCAACATATATAAGATAACTCAACCTAATATCAACGATGGTGATATTAGATAGGAAGATATTACAATGAAGATTAGAAATATGAAGATTGATTATTGCTTAAGAATGAACAAGTACTTTCATATTAAGTAAGACATTGAATCAAGCAATCTCTATACCAAAACTAAAGTTTGTGCATAAAAATTCAAGATTATAACATTACCTAAATGATTTCTAAAATTTCTTTACAATAATAAATCATTCATGAAGAAAATAAGAAGATAAACATTAAGATTCATTCATATCCTAAAGAACTCACCTCAATCACCATTATCCTTGATTTGGATCCAAGAAAGAGTTTAGCCAACCATGATTATATATAAGAACACTTCAATAAACATGAAAGAACTTGAATCAAACTGAAATAATAAGTTTTACAAACTAAAGAACCAAAATTTATAAAGAAGAACACAATACAATTTCAGAAAAAATTCGGACACAAATCTGACTCTAACTTTGGACAGCAATTCGACCCTCTTAGAAGCTTTTGTTCGAGACGTCTATTAGAGACATATTTATAGGAACTTATGTCACCTTTCCAGATCATTAAAGAACAGATCATTTGGACACCTGAGTCAAACGTTATGGGCAAAACACCGAAAGGTATTCTGAAAAATCAAATCAAGACAGCTTTACAACTACTTTGGTGCACGTTTTTCTTCCTCATTTATGAGGTGTCTCCTTCTTTTTGACCCAAAATAATGTTAAAATATCCCCTCCAGCTTTCCATCCATGTGCTTGCCTTCTTGGATCAATGGATTACCCAAAATAAATCAATTGTTATTTGTTGTGTGGACATGTAAGATCATGGATTGTGTTTGGGTTGATTTGGGGCTGAATTTGGGCTGAATTTGAGCATCAAATAAGTATACAAATGTACTTATTATTTGGGCTAAGATTGACATTTAAACCTTGAGTGTTTAATGGTTGAAGTTTGCACACAACATAAGGCAAGTTTGGGCTTGAAATAAATCATATGATATTCTTTTCTAGAATTGGAATAGAATTGATTTTTGGGACAAATTTGGAGCACTTATTTGAACCAAGATTTGCTTCAATCTTCAACTAAATGTCTCTTCAATTCTTTATTCTGAATTCCGACGTTGAATTTTCTGAATTAATTCATTTAAGCTCCAAAAACCTATCGAAACATTAAAACAAACTTCATTACTAAAAAGCACATCAATTATTATAAAAACAACCAAATAAAAACAATAAATACATATGTAAAATAAGAGACTTAATGACACTTTTGATGCACAATCACACCCCCCAACTTAGATTTTGCTAGTCCTCAAGCAAAAGAAAACATAAAACCTTTAAAATAAAAATAATAATAATAACAACCATAATTAGGCTCGATTCATCACACTTAAAGGACCTATCATGCAAACATTGGTATCTTTAACTTAGTGTACACAATAGCAAATAAAGAAAAATAAGCATACTCACATTCTCTAAATCAAACATCCATACAAAATTTCCAAATTCAGTCATATTTATCGTGCAACCAACATAATTGATTCATATGAAAACTCAACTTGTAATCTTCCCTTCTCACCAACACAAACAAGGTAGCAAACTAGAGAAATATCTCTATATATATTTTTTTCTTTTTTTTTTCTTTTTTTTTTGAAGATATGATTTATTCTTTGTCTTTAAGTTGTCACTTCCCTTTTGACGCGAATACAAACATCTGTGATGAATGCACCCGGTTACTCACAAAGTCACAAACTTAAAGTGCTTTGCATACTCATATTTCAAGCTGCCGTTTGACGTAAAGATAAACATTTGTGATGAATACCCCTAGTTACTAAGCAACTCAAAACATTGGAGTAGATAGAACTTTGTACACATTTATTTATTTATTTATTTATGTAATGATTATTACTCTATTTACTTAAACCTTGTTTAGGACTAGATCAAAAGGGATAATCACAAGTAAAGCATCATACTCATCTTTCATGCATATTCACACAACTCACACAACTTTTACAAGGAAAGATGTACTTCAATAATCTTAAAAAAAAGTATGTTATATCTTGCTTTATAAGATATTATCTATCCCAGATTAAAGCATGCAATGTTTAACACAATAATGAACCCAAAAAAGTAATGATGATCCTCAACAAGTCTCATTCACATACCAATGCAAGTATTTTTTTTATTTGTTTTTAACAAGCATGGTTATCTCAAGCATTCAACATAATGAAATATCTAAAATTAAGTTTTACATTATCCTTAATGTAAAAGAGAAAGAGAAGAAAAGTATAAAGATTAGAAAATTGTTACTCCCCATCTGTTTTCAAGGATGAATGTCTGATTGAATTGGGCATGAGCTAACTTCTTGCTTGAATTTTTTTTTTAACCTGCATATCACAACTAAAAGAAAACATAAAAGAAAACATAAAAGAAAACATTGATGTTTTTTTTTTTTTGAAAATAAAGAACCTCACACCCCCCAACTTAAAATAATGCATTGTCCCGAATGCATGAACAAGAAAATATAAGAGATGGAAGAAAGAAGAAAAAAATGAAAATGAAAATAAAAATAAAAATAAAAATAAAATAAAAATAAAAACTCATTACTTTTGATACTACAATGGTATTGGATCTTCAAGATCCAATGTCTCAACTTCAGCCACAACATTTTCAAGATAAAGTTTCAATCGATGACCATTTACTTTGAAAATATTTCCATTCTTGGGATTTTCTACCTCAAATGCACCATGCTCAGAGATGGATTTAATCACAAATGGACCAATCCATTTTGTCCTCAACTTCCCAGGAAAGAGATGTAATCGTGAATTATACAAGAGAACCTTTTGACCAACATGAAAGGATTTTCTAAGAATATATTTATCATGTAAAGTTTTCATCTTATGTTTTGAAATTTTTGCATTTTCAAATGCATCATTTCTTAGCTCCTCTAATTCATCCAATTGAAGCTTTCTATTTTTGCCAACCTCATTTTCATTGTCATTGAATTGCCGAATGGCCCAATATGCACGGTGCTCAATCTCAACAGGGAGATGACAAGGCTTTCCAAAAACTAGCCTATAAAGAGACATTCCTAAAGAGGTCTTATAAGCAGTGCGATATGCCCACAAAGCATCAACTAGTCGTAGGGACCAATCTTTACGGTTTGGATTGACTGTTTTCTCTAAAATGTTCTTGATCTCCCTATTTGCCAACTCAGCTTGGCCACTAGTCTGTGGGTGATAGGGGGTACTGACCTTGTGAATTACACCATATTTTCTAATCAAAATCCCAACGGGCTTGTTACAAAAATGTTTTCCCCCATCACTAATCATAGCCCGGGGCATGCCAAAACGAGAGAAAATATTTTCTTTCAAGAATTTGACCACAACTCGATGGTCATTGGTTCGAGATGCAATGGCCTCCACCCATTTAGATACATAATCAACAGCTACAAGGATGAATTGGTAACCAAATGAACTTGGAAATGGTCCCATGAAATCAATCCCCCAACAATCAAATATTTCCAAAACAAGGATGGGGTTAAGGGGTATCATGTTACGTCTAGTGAGGCTACCTAGTCGTTGGCATCGGTCACATGTAACACAGAAGGCATGAACATCTTTAAACATGGTAGACCAATAAAAACCACACTACAAGATTTTGGCAATGGTTTTCTTGGAAGAGAAATGCCCACCACAGGCTAATGCATGACAAAAATTAATGACCCTTGGAATTTCATGATCAGGGATGCACCACCTAATAATTTGGTCAGGACAATATTTAAATAGGTAGGGGTCATCCCAAAAAAAGGTGCGCACATTGCGCAAGAATTTTTGTTTGTCAAGTTTAGACCAATGAGAAGGAATCTGACTTGTGGCTAGGTAATTTGCTATGCCAGCATACCATGGAGAACCAATGTAAGAGACATTACCTGCACAAAATAAATTTTCATCAGCAAAGAGTTCATTTATTGGAGATTCATCAATTATGGTCTCATAGCTTGAAAGACGAGACAAATGATCAGCCACTACATTCTCTACTCCCTTTTTATCTCGAATTTCAAGGTTAAACTCTTGGAGTAGGAGGATCCATCGAATCAAACGTGGTTTGGCATCTTGTTTTGTGAGCAAATATTTCAATGCTGCATGATCAGTGAAAACAATAACAAGAGATCCAACCAAATAAGACCTAAACTTGTCTAATGCAAAGACCACAACTAAGAGTTCTTTTTCAGTTGTAGTGTAATTTAATTTAGCATCATTCAAAGTCTTGCTAGCATAATATATGACATGAGGTTTCTTGTCTTTTTTTTGCCCTAAAACAGCCCCAACCACAAAATCACTAGCATCACACATCAGTTCAAATGGTAAAGTCCAATCAGGAGCTTGCATGATTGGTGCAGTTGTCAACAATCCTTTAAGCTTTTCAAAAGCTTCTTGACATTTTGATGTCCAATCAAATTGGACATCTTGTGACAACAAGTTACACAATGGTTTGGCAATGGTACTAAAAGAATGAATGAATCTTCGATAAAAACCAGAATGTCCTAAAAAAGATCTCACATCTTTCACAGTCCTAGGGATAGGTAATTTTTGAATGATTTCCACTTTAGACTTATCTACCTCTATTCCTTTTGAAGAGACAATGTGACCTAAGACAATGCCATGTGTCACCATAAAATGACACTTCTCCCAATTGAGTACAAGATTGCTCTCTTCACATCTTTCAAGGACTTTTTCTAAATGCATTAGACACAACTCATAAGAATCCCCATAAACTGAAAAATCATCCATGAAAACTTCCAAAAAAATTTCCACCATGTCACTAAAGATACTCATCATACACCTTTGAAAAGTGGCTGGTGCATTACACAAACCAAAAGGCATTCTTCTATAAGCATAGGTACCAAAAGGACAAGTGAAAGTGGTTTTTTCTTGGTCTTCTAAAGAAATCTCAATTTGGTTGTAACTTGAGTATCCATCAAGAAAACAATAGAAAGCTCTTCCAGCTACTCTTTCAAGCACTTGGTTTAAAAATGGAAGCGGAAAATGGTCCTTCCTAGTCACCATGTTCAATTTATGATAATCAATGCACATACGCCATCCAGTTTGGATTCTAGTTGGTACCAGCTCATTATTTTCATTCTTCACTACCGTGACTCCAGATTTTTTGGGACAACTTGGGTTAGACTAACCCATTTTGAGTTTGTAATAGGGTAAATGATACCTGCATCAAGTAGCTTAAGCATTTCACCTCTCACTACTTCCTTCATGTTTGGGTTCAATCGTCTTTGCATTTGCCTCACAAATTTAGCCTCTTTTTCAAGATAGATTCTATGTGTACATAAAAGAGGGCTAATTCCTTTCAAGTCAGTAATTTTCCACCCAATTGCTTTCTTGTGTTTTCTCACCACTCTCAAAAGTTTTTGTTCTTACTCTATGCTAAGTTTTGATGAGATCACAATAGGATATGATTCATCTTCCCCTAGAAATGCATACTTAAGATCACTCAGTAAAGGCTTCCTTTCTGGTTTATAAGGCTGGACAAGAGATGCCTCAACTTTCACATGGGGTGAAATTAAAGGCTCAAACAATGGGGTCCATTAACCTATTGACATAATAGTCATTGAATCTAGATAAGTCTCGAGTTCTCTTACTTCCTCATCAACATATTCCAAAGAACAAAATCTTTCATCATGAATTAAAGTTCTCTCCAATGGATCCTTAATCCACACTCTCTCAAAGTGTTCTTGACAAACTGTTTGGATCAAATCTACCTCTCTAATGTCCTCATGTTCCCCAATTTGTTTGGAGACATTGAATATGTTCATCTCCACAGTCATATTCCTAAAAGACAATTTCATCACCCCATTCCTACAGTTAATTAAGGCATTGGATGTAGCTAGAAAAGGTCTCCCTAAAATGACTGGGATGGGAGCATTAGAACCTTAAATTGGTGCGGTGTCTAACACTACAAAATCAATAGGAAAGTAGAATTTATCTACTTGGACCAACACATCCTCAATGATACCCCTAGGAATCTTGATTGACCTATCAGCTAATTGAAGGGTGATTCGAGTAGGCTTGATTTCTCCTGAACCTAATTGTTCGTAAATAGTGTAGGGTATTAAATTCACACTTGCTCCTAAATCCAACAAAGCTTGATCTATCTTATGACTTCCAATAATGCATGAAATGGTAGGACAACCAGGATCTTTGTATTTGGGAGGGGTCTTAAACTGGATGATGGCACTAGCATGTTCAGTCAGAAAAGCTCTTTCTTTCACATTCAATCTCCTTTTGATTGTGCATAAATCCTTCAGAAACTTTGCACAAGATGGAACTTGTTTAATTGCATCAAGAAGTGGAATATTGACTTTCACTTGTTTGAACAATTCATAGATTTCTGAGTTCATAAGATCTTGTTTAGGTTTCCCTAACCTTTGTGGAAATGGTGCTCTAGGAACAAATTCTAAATCCTCGAATCATCTCCTTTCTCACTCATCTCTTTCTCATTTATCTTGCCTTCTTTGTCACTCAAACTCTCATTTATCACTTGTGTTTTGATTCCCTCTTCACTTTCCCTAGATTTCTCCTCCACAATACCTTTAGGAATCCTAAAACCTATACCTTTGTCAACAATCTTTCCACCTCTAAGGGTAGTGATGGCTTGGACTTGTTCTTGGTTTAAAGGTTCACTAGGTGAGGATTCACTCATGTGTACCTAACCTCTAGGATTGGGCATTGGTTGAGCTGGAATTTTTCCCTTCTCTTGAATGCTTAGTGATTGAGTCAACTTAGTTAGTTGACTTCGAATGTCATCTAAGGTCCTATTGGTCTGGTCTTGGAATTTGTAAGCTTGGTTGTTGATTCCTCCTTGCGTTTGCATGAATTGTTGAAGAGTATGTGTTATGTGTGGGAGCATGAAATGGTTGGGGTGGAGGTTGAAATGTTTGAGGTACTAAAGAGCCCTCATTTCTCCATCTAAAATTTAGGTGGTTCCTCCATCCAGGATTATAGGTCTCAGAGTAGGGATTGCCTACTTGGTTTGGAAATGGCTTCCTAACATTACTTGAGTCAGAAGTATGGCCATATAGCACTTCCTTGAAGGCTGGAATGGTAGGACACTCAGTTGTCCTATGCCCTTTGCTCTCACAAACAACACAACTTTCCTCTTGTTCTTCAATCATGACATGCACTTTTTTAATCTCAAGAGACTCTACTTTCCTAGCCAATGAGGCTAATCTAGAATTGAGGTCAACAGTCTCTTTCAATTAAAACTTCCCACTTGAATGAGAAATGGTGTTTCTAGACTCAACATGAACTGGGAGAGAAGTCTCCCATTGCATTGTGTTTTCAGCCAATTGATCAAAAAAATCAAAGGCCTCACTTGGTTCTTTGTCATAAAACTCACCATTACACATGGTTGACACTAGCTTTTTAAAATCTGCGGTAAGAGAGTCATAGAAGAAACTCACTAACCTCCACATCTCAAAACCATGGTGGGGGCATGCATTTAACAAGTCTTTGAACCTTTCCCAAGCTTGGTGAAATGACTCATTTGGACTACAAGAAAAATTCATCATTTGACGTTGTAAGGCTGCTGTCCTATAAGTGGGGAAGTATTTTTTCAAAAATTCAACTTGCATTTCTCTCCATGTACCTATAGACCTAGGACGCAGGGAGTTTAGCCAAAGCTTGGCTTTATCCTTTAGAGAGAATAAGAATAATTTCAACCGAATAGTTTCTTCAGTGCATGTTCTATCAATAAAAGTATTACATACCTCTTCAAAGTCCTTAATGTGTATATATGGATTTTCAGAATCCATACCATGATATGTGGGAAGAAGTTGGATCATGCCTGGTTTCAAATTGAAAGCTTGTTGGTTCAGAGGCAAGATAATACACGAAGGTGTACTTTGTCTAGCTAGGTGAAGATACTCTCTAAGAGTTCGAAAATTAGGTTGATCATTGAATTGTGGAGGTCCATTACCTTGAACACTCCCTTCACCCTCTATATCTTCAACATTAGCCATGATGAAAAAATAATAATAATATAACAATTATATGAATATGAAAAGAAAGGAAAAAAAAGAACAAGAAGATTGCAAATAAAAGTAAATGAAATGTAAAAGATAAAGTAATAGCTCAAAAATAAAAATACAACAAATTAGAAAATTCACACTTCAACTAATAAGCAATATTAACAATAATAAACATTAAAAGACAATTATAACAAGCATGAATAAAGAGGCGGTAATACCAGCCAAGTACTTCAAATAATAAATATAATAAAAATAATCACAATAAACAACAAAAAAAAATAAACAAGAGGCGGTAAGACATTGGAAACTAACTCATCTTCTTTCTCACAAGGTTCAAGAATAGGTTTTTTAATAACTGCTTGACCGCTTTTTATGATCGGCTTGTTTTAACTCGCAAGTGCACGAGTGTGCGATGTAGCAATTAACTCGGTAAGATCGAGGTCATATCCACAGAGAGCTAGATCTGGAAATTAAGCTAGGTAACAAAAAAAAATTCAAGAGAAATTAAATTAACAATAACTTGGTTGAAAATAATTGATGGATTTGTTTTCAAAGATGAAAAAGTGTAAATAGATTTTAAATGACAAGAAAAAGTAAGTCTTGGTCCAAATCAATTTTAATGGTGATGTATTGGTGATTTCTTCAACATATATAAGATAACTCAACCTAATATCAACAATGGTGATATTAGATCGGAAGAGATAACTCAACCTAATCTCAACGATGGTGATATTAGATTGGAAGATATTACAATGAAGTTTAGAAAGATGAAGATTGATTATTGCTTAAGAATGAACAAGTACTTTCATATTAAGTAAGACATTGAATCAAGCAATCTCTATACCAAAACTAAAGTTTGTGCATAAAAATTCAAGATTATAACATTACCTAAATGATTTCTAAAATTTCTTTGCAATAATAAATCATTCATGAAGAAAATGAGAAGATAAACATTAAGATTCATTCATATCCTAAAGAACTCACCTCAATCACCATTATCCTTGATTTGGATCCAAGAAAGAGTTTAGCCAACCATGATTATATATAAGAACACTTCAAGAAACATGAAATAACTTGAATCAAACTGAAATAATAAGTTTTACAAACTAAAGAACCGAAATCTATAAAGAAGAACACAATACAATTTCAGAAAACATTCGGACACAAATCTGACTCTAACTTTGGACAGTAATTTGACCCTCCTAAAAGCTTTTTTTCGAGATGTCTATTAGAGACATATTTATAGGAACTTCTGTCACCTTTCCAGATCATTCAAGAACAGCTCATTTGGACACCTGAGTCAAAAGTTATGGGCAAAACACCAAAAGGTGTTCTGAAAAATCAAATCAGGACAGCTTTACAACCACTTTGGTGCACATTTTTCTTCCTCATTTATGAGCTATCTCTTTCTTCTTTTTGACCCAAAATAATGTAAAAATGTCCCCTCCAGCTTTCCATCCATGTGCTTGCCTTCTTGGATCAATGGATTACCCAAAATAAATGAATTGTTGTTGTGTGGACATGTAAGATCATGGATTGTGTTTGGGTTGATTTGAAGGTTGATTTGGGGTTCATTTAGGGCTGATTTGGGGCTGAATTTAAGTATCAAATAAGTATACAAATATACCTATTATTTGGGCTAAGATTGACATTGAAACCTTGAGTGTTTAATGGTTGAAGTTTGCACACAACATAAGGCAAGTTTGGGCTTAAAATAGATCATATGATATTCTTTTCTAGAATTGGAATAGAATTGATTTTTGGGACAAATTTGGAGCACTTATTTGAACCAAGATTTGCTTCAATCTTCAACTAAATGTATCTTCAATTCTTTGTTCTAAATTCCGACATTGAATTTCCTGAATTAATTCATTTAAGCTCCAAAAACCTATCGAAACATTAAAATAAACTTCATTACTAAAAAGCACATCAATTATTATAAAAAAAACCAAATAAAAACAATAAATACATATGTAAAATAAGAGACTTAATGACACTTTTGATGCACAATCAATAACCTTACCACTGCGGAGAGTAGTGACTGATTTGACTTGATCCAGATGTTGGCTTCTGGAACTGCTTGTACTTGAATTGTATTGCCCTTTGGGATTTTGCTGGTGTTGAGATGGAAACTTACCTTTCTCCTGAAAACTGAGAGCAGATGTGAACTTTGCAAGAGTATCTTTCAAATCAGCCATGGTTTGAGCATTTTGAGTGTTGATTGTCTCTTGCTTTTCAATGAATGCATGTAATGTTTCCTCAAGACTTCTTCTAGGAGGGGGAATATAAGGAGGTGCATATCCATGAGAATTTTGAAAATTATGTTGTGTTTGAAATGGTGGCTGTGAAGTTTGTGCATTATTGTTACCACTCTTCCAACTGAAATTTGGGTGATTTCTCCAACCAGGGTTGTACGTTTGTGAGTACGGGTTATGGCTTGGTCTTTGGAAACTATTTAAAGCATTGGCTTGTTCATGGAGACATTCCTTAAAAGAAGGCAACGTGGGACAATCATTGGTTGAGTGTTCATTGGTTTCACAAATTTGACACACAATTTCTTGAACAGATTTTAATTGACCACTCTTTTTTAATTCTAGTGCCTCAACTTTTGTAGCTAAAGATGCAAATTTGGCTTGGAGGTCATGATCTTCCCTAAGGCTATACATGTCTCCATTAGATGTATGAGGTTGAGTTTTACCTGGTGCCTCACAAGTACCTGTGGTGTCCTAATTTTGAGCATTTTCAGCTAGCAAGTCTAGGTACTCCATTGCTTCATCAGGGTCTTTATTTTCAAAAGTTCCATTGCACATCAATTCCACCATTTGCCTATCTTTAGGTGTTAACCCTTCATAAAATTGTGAAACCAATCTCCATGTTTCAAAACCATGATGAGGACAGGTATTAAGCAAGTCTTTATATCTATCCCAACATTTGTAAAATGTTTCTCCTGGTTTTTGAGTAAAGGTGGTGATTTGTCTTTTGAAAGAATTTGTTCTATGAGAAGGGGAAAATTTCTTTAAAAACTGTTGTTGCATTTCATCCCAAGCATGAATGGATCCTGACCTAATATTTTGTAGCCATGTTTTAGCTTTATCTTTTAACAAAAAAGGAAAAAGCTTTAATCTGATGGTGTTCATGCTACAATTTAAGTCATTATAAGTGTTACAAACTTCTTCAAATTCTCTTAAGTGCAAGTAAGGATTTTCTAATTCTAAGCCATGAAAAGTGGGTAAAAGTTGAATAATACCTAGCTTAAAATTAAAATGAGATGCATCAGGAGGAAAAACAATACATGATGGTGCACTTGTTCTTATTGGATTCATATAATCTCTAAGTGTTCTAACACGATTATTCTCATTATTCTCATTATTCTCATTATGAATTGATTGGTTATCTTCTTCGGCCATGTTTTCTGAAGAAAATGAGGATTTTCTAGAAAGTCTACCACTTAATGTACATGTCCAAACTCTCATGCAAATACAAAAGAAAAGAAAAGAAAAAAGAAAAAGAAACAACAATTAGAAAAACAAATAAAAGTGAAAATAAAATAAAATAAAATATTTAATTTATACAAGAACTTACCTCCCCGGCAACGGCACCAAAAACTTGACACGATCAAAGAGTTGATGTCTTATCCCAAGTGCAGGAGTGTCAAAGTAAAATAACCTGGCAAAACCGGGGTCGAACCACAAGGAGGTGAATTATATAAATTACAAATAAAGAAAAAGATTTGAAGAGAATAATAACAGAAAAAAGAGTTGAAGAAAGTTTTGGGATGTGATATTGATGTAAGGATTAAACAATAACAAAACATATGTCAAGGTTATAGGATTCACTAATGGTATTTCAAATAAATATAATATAAACTCTTTTTATTACTCAACTAGAAACCACACACAAAGGAGGTTCTAATCGGATGATTTCTCGTTATTAGCTCATTATAAATTACTAACATGATCATATTAATTATCTTATCTAAGTAATACCATACTTATAAATATCATCAAGCATTCATGTTGCTAGTTTATGTTAACAACAAATCAAGTTCCTATCATAATAACGATGTCGGCCGAAAACTATTAAGGATCAAACATTTGATGTACCAAATATTATACAACACAAATCTAAATTAACCATTTAATAAGAAAGGTATTAAGAATTAGTAAGATAAAAAGATAAAACATGTTAATAACTATCTTGCTTGGATATAAACATTTAAAGCTCATGTTGAGTTTATATTATACCTATTCTAACACCATTAGAGAAACCTTTTCACCTTGACATAATTAACTTAGCTAAACATTAAGAAGGAGAAAAACATAAATAAGCAATATAAGAACATAAACATAATATAAGCTAACTAAGTATAGGAAAGGAAATGAAAGAGCATAAACAAGAGATTACTATAGCATGAAAGAAAACTTGAACATTACAAAGATGTAGAGAGAAAGCAAGAAGATAACTTTGATCTGAAAATTAATATGACTAAATACATGGACAATGCCTTCTTTTATAGGCTAAGTTTCAGAACTATTGATTGATTGAAGAATTGGTGGGCATCCATTGATTTGGTGGCTGGTTTTTGACATTAATGGTTGTTGGTTTTTTGATATTGTGGGCTGATTATTAATATTGTTGGCTGGCCAAAACGTCATTGCTTACATTAGAATTATAGCCAACTGAATTGTGGAAGTTGTGGGCAATTGTCTCAGCTTTCCAACAAAAAAAAAATCAGAGCTCATTTGGACTTCTAGAACTCAAGATATGAGCCAAAAACCAAATAGTGTTTGAGCTGCAGGACAGCTTCTGACGTCTTCATTGTTGCCAAGATTTGAGCTTGAAAACGGCAGAACTAAGTCTTTGAGTCCATATGAAAGTTGTAGGTCTATGTCTTACCTTTCCATTGATATAAAATGGACCTAAATCTAATATCTACAGCTCCAGATATGATCAAATTACCAAACGGTGTTCGAGTTTGAAATGCACCAGCAACACTTTGCTAAGTTTGGCCTTCTTTTTATCCTTTCAATTTCAATCCTTAAACTCATCAATCAATCCTTTTATTTATGTGATAGACCTGCATTTAGGATGAACATTTACCATGAATTAAAGGTATATTATATTTTTAGACTTGCTAATATAAAACATGCTTTTGTTAGGGAATTTAATGATACTTTAGGTGCAATATGATGACATAAATCCTTAATGAGAATGCACTTTTAAGTACTAATCAGTAGAGTAAAGGAGCTCTTTTGTTAAAGTAACTCTTGAGACGCATCTTAGTAACCATTCTTAACAAGGTCTATTATAATACTTCTTGAAATATTCAGGCTTACAAACTCTCACATTATTATCACTTAATTCTGCTCATATACTTATTTAACATGTATTCTTAAACCTTAATTTTCACACATACACTTTAACATATGATTGTGGGTTGCACATTGGATTATTATATTATTTATGTTCTTTCGTTAAAGGTAACAACTAAGGAAAAGGGATAATATATAATTTAAAAAAAATAAAAAAAAAAGAGCAAAAAAATGATGATAATAAAAATATAGATAAGTTTGGTTTTGTAGCCTCCCTAACCTAAGCAATTAAGTCCAAAGGGGTGTTTTTACACCTAATACCTTAAAGTTAATTAACTTGGGAGTTATTGGTCCAACGCTTATTATATGGGTTGAGGAGAAAAGCTTAAGGGAATCAAACATTGTACTATCTACGTATCAGTATCTGCAACTCGAGTTAGCAAGCGCGTAGGGGTGTCTCAACACCTAATGTCCTAAGACCAACTAGTCTGAGAGTCATTAGCCGAAAGCTTGTTACATGGGTTAAAGATGCATTATGTGTTAAGTTACATGTATATATATTTTTTAGAAAAAAAAAAGAGAGAAAAAAATGTCAACTCAAGGAAGTTAACCTTAAACATTAGAACAAAAAATTTATTTTCTTCCAAGAAAAGCTCCATAACTATGTGTTGATATATTAAGTAAAAAAAAAAGGTTTATTAATATCTTGTTTAAGAGTTATTGAGCAGATATATAAATTTAATGAGAGTTTGTTTATCTGGATAGATTAATGGAAGTTGAATGATGAATACCTTGCTTTATGGAATTTACAAATTGTTTTTCTATTTTAACACTTTCATTACTAGGGACTAGTAATAAGCTAGTTGGGGGATGTGATTAGTACTTAAAAGTGCATTTTTATCAAGGTTTTATATCATTATTTTGCACTTGAAGTATCAATAACTCTTTAACAAAAGCATGTTTTATAATAACATATCTAATAATATAAGATACCTTTAATTTATAGTAAATGTTGATTTTAAATGTAGACCTCTCACGTAAATGAAAGGATTGATTAATGAGTTTAAGAACTAAAATTGAAAGTACAAAGAGATGGCCAAACTTAGAAAAGAGATGTCAGTGCAGTCCAAACCGAAATACTGTTTGGTAATTTGGTCGTATCTAGACATGTAGATCTTGGCTTTAAGTCTACTTTATATGGATGGAAAGGTAAGACATAGGCCTACAACTTTCCTATGGAGCTTAAGATTTAATAAGGTCATTTTCAGGTCCAAATTGTAGCAACAAGAAAAAAGTTTGAATCTGTCCTCCAGCCCAAACACTATTCAATATTTGGCCCATATCTAGAGTTTTAGAAGTCCAAATGACCTCCATTTTTTTTCTTGGAAATATGAGATAATTTTCTACAACTTTCATTCAAGTGGTTCCACTTATGATGTTATCAATGATGTTTTGGGCAGATAAGAGAAGATAAGGATTGTCACCAAGTCAAGAGTTAGTCGTCCACTCATCAATTAGTTATCAAATAAATAGTTCCTAATTTTGGCCTATAAAAGGAGACTTTTGCCATGCATTTAGGCATCTTAGTCTCTAGATCAAGATCATGCTTTTGCTTTCTCTCTTTGTATTTTTGTAATAATGTTTAGGTTTTGTTTTCATTAATATCAAGTTTATGCCTTTCATTTCCTTTCCTTTACTTAGTTAACTTTTATCTTATTTATGTTCTTATTTTTTTTTCTTTCTTTCATTATGTTTAGCTAAGTTTATTATGTCAAGGTGAAAAGGTTACCCTAATGGTGTAAGAATAAGTATAGTATAAACTTAACATGGACCTTAATGTTTGATACTAATATGTTTTGTATTTGTTATCTTGTTTACTTTTTAATACTTTGCTTGTTAAATGGTTAATTTAGATTTATATTGTATAACACTTGGTACAACAAATACTTTGCACTTTTATAGCCCAACCGTATGGTATATCCTACACCTATTGACAGGACCAAAACATGTTAGTATCAAACATTAAGGTCCATGTTGAGTTTACACTATACTTATTCTTACACCATTAGTTTAACCTTTTCACCTTGACATAATAAACTTAGCTAAACATAATGAAAGAAAAAAAAGTGAATATAAATAAGATAAAAGTTAACTAAGTAGAAGAAAGGAAATAAAAGGCATAAACTTGATATTAATGAAAGCAAAACATAAGCAATACAAAGAGAGAAAGCAAGAGCATGATCTTGATCTGGAAACCAAGATGCCTAAATGCATGGCAAATGCCTCCTTTTATAGGCCAAAATTGGAAACTATTGATTTGATGACTAATTGATAAGTGGGTGGCCAACTCTTAACTTGGTGAAAATCCTTATCTTCTTGTCTGAACAAAACATCATTACTAACATCAGAATTGAAACCAACTGTACCATGAAAGTTCTAGGAAAGAAAATTGAGGTTATTTGGATTTCTAGAACTCGAGATATGGGCTGAACATTGAACAATATCTGGACTGCAGGACAGATTCAAACTTCTTCGTTGTTGCTATAATTTGGACTTGAAAACATTTTTATGCAGGACAGATATTAATAAACCTTTCTTTTATGCTCAATATATCAACACAAAGTTATGAGGCTTTAATTGAAAGAAAATAATTTTTTTGTTCTAATTTTAAGGTTAATTTTCTTAGGTTGGGATTATTATCATTTTATTTTATTTTCTTTTTTTATTAATATATATATATAACTTAAAAAGCACAATGCATTTTTAACTCATGTAACAAGCTTTTGGCTAATGACTCCTAGACCAGTTAGTCTTAGGGCATTAGGTGTTGAGACACCCTTTCGAGCCTAATAACTCGGGTTGTAGATACTGATACATAGATAGTGCAATATTTGATTCCCTTAAGTTTTTCTCTTCAACTCATGTAACAAGTGTTGGGCTAATAGCTCCCAAGTCAATTGACTTTAAGGTATTAGGTGTTAAAATACCCCTTCGGGCTTAATTGCTTAGGTTAAGGAGGCTATGAAACTAAACGTATTTATGTTTTTATTATCATCATTTTATTTTATTTTATTTGTAATTTATATACCACCTCTTTCCTTTAGTTATTACCTTTAACAAAAGAACATAAATAATGTAATAGTCCAATATGCAACCCACAATCATATGTTAAAGTGTGTGTGTGAAAATAAAGGTTTAATAATACTTGTTAAATGAGTATATGAGCAAAATTAAGTGATAACAATGCAAGAGTTTGTAAACCCAAATATTTCAGGAAGTATTTTGATAGACCTTCTTATGAATTTTGCAAATAACCATTGAAAAATGTTATACGTCTTAAGAGTCAATAAAATTCCTCCTTACTCTGTCATCTTAGTAACAACAATTTGCAAATGGTTTATGAGATAGAAAACATATTTACTTTTTATATTTAATATCAACTACTACTTTTTCTCCCCCCAACAAAAACAATACATTGTCCTCAATGTCTTAAGGTAGAAAGATAGAGTATAGAAAACATCACTTGAAACACCGAGCACTAACAAACCTAAAACACACTTAAACAAATATAAGAAATAAAAAAAATACTATTAAGAAAACCAAAAGACATAATTTTTTACAAACTAAGACTCAAATCGTAGTTGTAATTATGACTCATATCTTTCCTTGATTTTACGTCGAAGAACGACTTAAATGCCATCTATGGGGTGGGAATAGCTTCTCATCTAATTTTCTTAAAAAATGACAAGCAGGGTCTTTTTTAATCAGATTGACTAAGTCGATCATGTTCTTTATGAAAATGGGGTCATAAATCATGAATTGCACGATGCATATCTTCAGTAAGATGCGTCTCAAGAGTCAATAAAAAATTATCTAAAAACTCCTTACTTAGGTCATCCTTAATTAATTGTATTTTATCTTCACATCTTTTAGATATCTTTCCTAAAGAATGACATTGTGCATTATAAGTCCATCTGGCATATCGATGCTAGACTTTGAGTCGTTTTGTAAGATGTTTTTTTGCAAAAGTGTTTTTACCTATCCCAGGCATGTATAAAATAAAAGAATTGAAAGACTCACATGATAATCGTATATTTGCTTTAATTAGTCAGCGAATCTCTTCAATAATTTCATGGTTCATTAACAACCTCAATCTTGCACACCTAACTCGGTAAATTTTTGTAATTGCATTTTAAGACAAAGCGGGAAAATACTTTTTTAATTTTTCAAGAATGGTGTCCATTTTTTAAGATGAGAAGTGGAAAAGAGATTCAAAGAAAAAAGAAGGAACAAGGAATTAAACAAATATATACACAAATAACAGTTATTATGGAAAACTAAAAGAACCGACTTAAGAGTCATGAAGTACCGTTATCTGCCATTTAATCGAGGTAAGAGAGACTAGCAAACCAAGAGTCACACACAAAAAAAAAACACGAAAATAATATGAGTAAAACAAAATAATCAACCTTTATCTACAGGATCATTCAAACCAATGAATTCATTTTCACTAGGAAAATTATCAAAGGAAACTTTTAAACGATGTCCATTTACCTTAAAGACATTGTCATTCTTTGGATTCTCAATATCAAAGGCCCTATAAGAATACACATGTTTTTTAATAAATAGATCGCTCCATCTTGATCTTAGCTCTCTAGGGAATAAATAAAGTCAATAATTATAAAGCAAAACTTTTTGACCAGTATCAACTTTTTGATCATTTTTACAAGTTTTGCAGAATGCATGCGTGTCCTTAAACATGGTGGGCCACTAAAATCCACATTGTAAGATTTTTGCAATCGTTTTTCTTATGAGAAATGACCCTTACATGCCTCAGAATGATAAAATTTAATGACACAACTGATTAGTACTTAAAAGTGTATTTTTTATCAAGGTTTTATGTCATCATTTTGCACTTGAAGTATCAATAACTCCTTAACTAAAACATGTTTTATAAAAATATATCTAATAATATAAGATACCTTTAATTTGTGGTAAATATTAATTTTAAATGCAGGCCTATCACATAAATGAAAGGATTGATTGATGACTTTAAGAACTTAAATTGCCATTTATCTTAAAAACATTGTCATTCTTTCGATTCTTAATATTAAAGGCCCCATGAGGATTGCTCCATCTTAATTTTAGCTCTCTAGGGAATAAATGGAGTTGAAAATTATAAAATAAAATTTTTTGACCAATATCAAATTTTTGACAATTTTAGGTCCAATTTATATGGATGGAAAGGTAAGACATAGGCCTACAACTTTCATATGGAGCCCAAGATCTAAAAAGGCTATTTTCAAGTCCAAATTGTAGCAACAACAAAGAAGCCCGAATCTGTCCTCCAGCCCGAGCACTGTTCCGTCTTTTGGCCATATCTAGAGTTCTAGAAGTCGAAATGAGCTGAATGTTTTACACAAGAAAGCTGAGATAATTTCCTACAACTTTCATGTTTTCAAGTGGCTCTAATTTTGACATTATCAATGATGTTTTGGGCAGACAAGAGAAGATAAGGATTGTCACCAAGTCAAGAGTTGGTCACCCACTCATCAATTAGTCATCAAATCAATAGTTCCTAATTTTAGCCTATAAAAGGAGGCATTTACCATGCATTTAGGCATCTTGGTCTCCAAATCAAGATCATGCTCTTGCTTTCTCTCTTTGTATTTTCTTTTGTAATGTTTATGTTTGCTTTCATTAATATCAAGTTTATGCCTTTCATTTCCTTTCCTTTACTTAGTTAACTTTTACTTTATTTATGTTCTTATTTTGTTTATTTATTTTTCTTTCTTTCATTATGTTTAGCTAAGTTTATTATGTCAAGGTGAAAAGGTACACTAATGGTGTAAGAATAAGTATAGTGTAAACTTAATATGGACTTTAATGTTTGATACTAACATGTTTTGTATTTGTTATCTTGTTCACTCTTTAATACTTTACTTGTTAAATGACTAATCTAGATTTATGTTGTATAACACTTGATACAACAAATG
>NW_011500037.1:463504-463873 GCF_000495115.2 Populus euphratica | reverse complement strand
TGACTAATGTAATCATGTTAATAATCTAAAATTTGATTGGAACCTCCTTTATGTATGGTTTCCAATTGACTAATAAGAGTTTATACTATACTTGTTTGACATACCATTAGTGGATCCTTTAACCTTGACATTTATTGTTATCGTTGTTAAATTTTTAAGCCACTGATTAGTACTTAAAAGTGCATTTTTATCATCGTTTTATGTCATCATTTTGCACTTGAAGTATCAATAACTCCTTAACTAAAGCATGTTTTATAATAATATATCTAATAATACAAGATACCTTTAATTTGTGGTAAATGTTCATTTTAAATGCAAGCCTATCACATAAATGAAAGGATTGATTGATGACTTTAAGAACTTAAATTG
>NW_011500037.1:454859-463296 GCF_000495115.2 Populus euphratica | reverse complement strand
TATGGAGGCCAAGATCTAAAAAGGCCATTTTCAAGTCCAAATTATTGCAACAACAAAGAAGCCTGAAGCTGTCCTCCAGCCCGAGCACTGTTCCGTCTTTTGGCCATATCTAGAGTTCTAGAAGTCGAAATGAGCTGAAGTTTTTACACAAGAAAGCTGAGATAATTGCCTACAACTTTCATGTTTTCAAGTGGCTCTAATTTTGACATTATCAATGATGTTTTGGGCAGACAAGAGAAGATAAAAATTATCACCAAGTCAAGAGTTGGTCACACACTCATCAATTAGTCATCAAATCAATAGTTTCCAATTTTGGTCTATAAAAGGAGGCATTTCCCATGCATTTAGGCATCTTGGTTTTTAGATCAAGATCATGCTCTTGCTTTCTCTCCTTGTTTTTTTTATTCTTTACTTTAATTAATATCAAGTTTATGCCTTTCATTTCCTTTCATTTACTTAGTTAACTTTTATCTTATTTATGTTCTTATTTTGTTTATTTATTTTTCTTTCTTTTATTATGTTTTGTTAAGTTTATTATGTCAAGGTGAAAAGGTTACACTAATGGTATGTCAAACAAGTATAGTATAAACTCTTATTATTCAATTGGAAACCACACACAAAGGAGGTTCCAATCATATTATAGATTGTTAACATGATTACATTAGTCATCTTATTCGATCAATGCTAATACTTGTAAATCTCATCAAGCATTCATGATTATAACTTATGTTTACAACAAATCAAGTTCCTTTCATAACTCATGTGTCGGTTATACCATACAGTATGGGCTATGAAAGTGTCAAGCATTTGTTATACCAAGTGTTATACAACATAAATCAAGATTAGTCATTTAACAAGCAAAGTATTAAAAAGTGAATAAGATAACAAATATAAAACATGTTAGTACCAAACATTAAAGTCCATATTAAGTTTACATTATACTTATTCTTACACCATTAGTGTAACCTATACTTATTTCTTACACCATTAGTGTAACCTTTTCACCTTGACATAACTAACTTAGCTAGACATAATGAAAGAAAGAAAAAATAAATAAGAACGTAAATAAGATAAGAGTTAATTAAGTAAATGAAAGGAAATGAAAGGCGTAAACTTGATATTAATTAAAGTAAAGCATAAAAAATACAAGGAGAGAAAGCAATAGCATGATCTTGATCTGAAAACCAAGATGCCTAAATGCATGGCAAATGCCTCCTTTTATAAGCCAAAATTGGGAACTATTGATTTGATGACTAATTGATGAGTAGGTGACCAACTCTTGACTTGGTGACAATCTTTATCTTCTCTTGTCTGCCCAAAACGCCATTGATAACTTCAAAATTAGAGCCACTTGAAAACATGAAAGTTATAGAAAATTGTCTCAGATTTCTTGTGTAAAAAATTCAGGTATTTGGACTTCTAGAACTCTAGATATGGGCCAAACACTGAACAGTGCTCGGGCTGGAAGACAGATTCGAACTTCTTTGTTGTTGCTACAATTTGGAGTTGAAAATGGCCTTTTGAGATCTTAAGCTCTATGAAAGTTGTAAGCCTATATCTTAACTTTCCATCCATATAAAGGAGACTTAAATCTGAGATCTATAGCTCCAGATATGACCCAATTACCAAACAGTGTTTCGATTTGGATTGCACGAGCATCTCTTTTCTAAGTTTGGTCATCTCTCCGTCCTTTCAATTTCAGTTCTTAAATTCATCAATCAATCCTTTCATTTATGTGATAGGCCTGCATTTAAAATGAACATTTACCATAAATTAAAGGTATCTTATATTATTAGATATATTATTATAAAACATGTTTTAGTTAAGGAGTTATTGATACTTCAAGTGCAAAATGATAACATAAAACCTTGATAAAAAATGCACTTTTAAGTATTAATTAACTACTTACCTCATTGTCAGGAATGCATTTGCAAAATATTTGATCATGATAATATTTGAATAAGTAAGGGTCATCCCAATAAAAGTTCTTCACTTTGTTCAAAAGCGTTTCTTTGTCTTGGGTACTCCAATGAGCTGGCAAATCTCCTGGAACAAGAAAATTGATATTATTAGCAAACCAAGGCATTGAACTAAGAGAAAGTAAGGATCTGTTCAAAACATAGTCATCGATTGGTGTGATGTTGGATGTAGAATCTATTGTCACTCTTGACAAAAGATTCACATCAACATTTTTTGTGCCTTTTTCATTCATGATTTCTTCTTGAGAATAAATCATTTATAAATCTTTAGATTCATCCAATTCAATTTTGCTTAAAGTAGATTTAAGTTAATCATAAAATAATTTTTTAATATGATCTACTTCTTGTAAATCATATCATCTCTAGGTTACTTGCAAATGTTGAAAATATTCATCTTCAATGTCATGTTTCCAAATGATAACTTCATCGGTCTATTTCTACAATTAATCTATGTGTTAGAAGTTGCAAGAAATGGACATCCTAAAATAACAGGAAATGAATTATATGCTTCAACAGGGTGTGTATCCAAGACAACAAAATCCACAAGATAAATGAATTTATCGACTTGTACTGACACATCTTCAACTATTCCTCTTGGTAGTTTTACAGATCTATCAGCAAGTAAGAGAATTATAGAAGTTGGTTTTAACTCACCTAAGATTGAGACTGTGAAAAACTGAATATGGAAGTAAATTCACACTAGCTCCAAGATCAAGTAAGGCTCTTTCAATTTTATGTTATCCAATAAAGCAAGAAATTGTAGGGCAACCAGGGTCTTTATATTTCAAAGTATTATTATTCTGGAGAATGAAACTTACTTGTTCGACTAAAAAGGCTTCTTTTTCACATTCAATTTTCTCTTCACAATGTACAAATCTTTCAAAAATTTAGCATAAGAAGGTACCTGTTTAATAGCATCCTTACTTGAAAGTTTCAAAGATTTCAGAGTTGTGATTGACTTTTCTTTGTTTAGTTATGGCATGAGAAAAGGAAAGTGCTGATGGGAAATTAGTCTTTTCTATGCAATGTTCAGATTCAACCCCTTCCTTACCCTCAAAGATTAATTCATCTTTCTTACAAGGTTCAAGAGTGAGTTTTTCAATAACCTTACCACTATGAAGAGTGATGACTGATTTGACTTGATTTATGTGTTGGCTTCCGGAACTACTTGCATTTGCATTATATTGCACCTTGGGATTTTGTTGTGGTTGAGATGGAAACTTACCTTTCTCTTAAAAACTAAGAGCAGATGTTAATTTGACAATAATATCTTTAAAATCTATCATGTTTTGAGCAAGTTGAGTATTGATTGTCTCTTGCTTTTCAACGAATTCATGCAATGTTTCCTCCAGATTTCTTCCAGGAGGTGAAGCATAAGGAGGTGCATATCCATGAGAATTTTGGAAATTATGGTGTGCTTCAAACGGTGGCTATAAAGTTTGTGCATTACTGTTATCACTCTACCAACTGAAATTTGGGTGACTTCTCTAACCAGGGTTATATGTTTATGAGTATGGGTTATGACTGGGCCTTTGGAAACTACTTAAAGCATAGGCTTGTTCATGGAGGCATTCCCTAAAAGAAAGCAAAGTTGGGCAGTTGACATGATCAAAGAATTGATGTCTTATCCCAAGTACAGAAGTGTCAAAGTAATAAATAACCCGGCAAGACCGGGGTCGAACCACAAAGAGGTTAACTATATAAATTATAAATAAAAACAACAACAACAACAACAATAATAATAATAAATAAAAACAACAACAACAATAATGATGGTGGTGGTGAAGATGAGTTAAAGAGGACTTTGAGATGTAAAATTAATGTGAATATTATACAATGATAAAAACAAATGTCAAGGTTAGAGGATACACTAATAGTATTAGAGATAAGTAAGGTATAAACTCTTTATTAATTATCAACATGATCATATTAATCATCTTATTTACATAACACCATACTTATAATTTTTATCAAGTATTCATGATGCTAACTTATGTTGACAACAAATCAAGTTCCTCTCATAATAACGATGTCGGTCGAATACTACGAAGGATCAAGTATTTGATATACCAATTGTTACACAACACAAATCTAGATTAACCATTTAACAAGTAAGGTATTAAGAATTAATAAGATAAAAATGATAAGACATGTTAATAGCAAGTTGTTTAGGATATAAGCATTGAAGTCCATATTGAGTTTATATTTACTTATCCTAACACCATTAGTGAAACCTTTTCACCTTGACATAATTAACTTAGCTAGACATTATAAAAGAGAAAAACTTAAAGAAACAATATAAGAACATAAACATGATATAAGTTAACTAAGTATAGTAAAGGAAATGAAAAGCATAAACAAGAGATTAATGAAAGCAAAACTTAAGCATTACAACAATATAAAGAGAAAGAGTAAGAACATGATCTTGATATGGAAAACAAGATGCCCAAATGAATGGCAAATGTCTCCTTTTATAGGCCAAAATTCAGAACTATTCATGTGGTAATTGATAATTGATGTAGTGGTCAACTATTGATTAGTGGACTTCGTGGACAGCATCACTCAAGCACTTTGGATGGCTAAAATGACATTGATGAAATCAGAATTTGGCAAAGTGCTTTTCATAAAAGTTGTTGGAAATTATCTTTTCCTTCCAGCCACCAAATTTCAGATCATTTGGATCACTACAGCTCGAGATATGTCTAAAATACTTAGTGCTGCTAGTGGACGTGGTGGATAGCACTCATGCTCTTGTGTGGATGAAATATCATTTCTACCATTCGAATTTGAGCTGGTTCTCTTCATGAAAGTTGTTGGAAATTGTCTTTTCCTTCTACCCACCAAATTTTAGATCATTTATACTTTTAGAACTCCAGTTATGGATAAACCTTTGAGTAGTGTTTGGGCTGGATTGCAAGACAGATTCGGACTTCTCTTTTGTGGCCAAACTTTGAATTTGAAAATGCAAATTTGGGTATTTCCATACCCATGAAAGTTGTAGGCCTATTTGTTATCTTTCAATCCATATAAATTAATATGAAATCCAAGATCTATAGCTCTAGATATGATCCGATGACTGAACAGTGTTCGAATTTGAAGTGAATCAGCTTCTCCTTCGTAAGCTTAGCCTTTTCTTTGTCATTTCACTTCTAATAGTTAATTAAAACAATCAATCCTTTGAATTATAAGAATAACTGCATTTAAAATAAGCATTTACCATAAATTAAAGGTATCTTATATTATTAGACTTGTTATTACAAAACATGTTCTAGTTAAGGAGTTATTGATACTTCAAGTGCAACATGATGATATAAAGCCTTAATAAAAATGCACTTTTAAGTACTAATTAGCAGTCATTGATTGAGTGTTAATTGGTTTCACAGATTTGACACATAATATCTTGAACAGATTTTAATTGACTACTCTTTTTTAATTATAGTGTCTTAGCTTTTCTAGCTAAATATACAAACTTGGCTTGGAGGTCATGATCTTCCCTAAGGTTATACATACCTCCACTAGATATATGAGATTGAGTTTTACCCGGTGTCTCATAAGTATCTGTAGTATCCTAATTTTGAGCATTTTCAGCTAGTAAGTCTAGGTACTCCTTTACTTCATCAAGGTCTTTATCTTTAAAAGTGTCATTGCACATCAATTCCACTATTTATTTATCTTTAGGTGTTAACCCTTAATAAAAATGTAAAACCAATATCCATGTTTCAAAACCATGATAAGGGCAAGTATTAAGTAAATCTCGATACCTATCTTAACACTAGTAAAATGTTTCTCTTGGTTTTTGAGTGAAAGTGGTGATTTGTCTTTTGAAAGAGTTTGTTATATGAGAAGGGAAAAACTTCTTTAAAAATTATTGTTGCATTTCATCCCAAGCACGAATGGATCCTGCTCTCAAATTTTATAGTTGTATTTTAGCTTTATCTTTTAATGAAAAAGAAAAAAGCTTTAATCTAATTGTGTATATGTTACAATTTGAGTCATTATAGGTGTTCCAAACCTCCTAAAATTTCCTTAAATGCAACTATAGATTTTCTAAATCTAAGCCATGAAAACAAGGTAAAAGTTGAAAAATGACTAGCTTAAAATTGAAATGAGATGCATTAGGAGGAAAAACTATGCATGAGAGTGCACTTGTTCTTGTAGGATTCATGTAGTCTCTAAGTGTTCTGACACGGTTATTCTTATTATTCTCATTATAAAGTGATTAGTTATCTTTTTGGACCATATCTTCTGAAAATGATAAGAATACCCTACAAAGTCTATCACTTAATGTATGTGACCAAACTCTCATACACATATAAGAAGAGAATAAAAGAAAGAAGAAAACAAAACAAACAAAGTTAGATACAAAAAAAATAAAATAATAAAAAAAAAAATATTATAATTTATAAAGATTGATGTCTTCTCTCAAATGCAGAAGTGTTGAAGTAATAAATAACTTGGCAAGACTAGGGTCAAATCACAGGGAGATTAACTATATAAATTCTAAACAATAAACGAAAAGGAGTTGAAGAAAATTCTTGATAGGTATGATTAATATAAGGATTAAACAATGATAAAATAATTGTCAAGGTTAGAGGATCCACTAATGGTATTTCAAACAAGTATAGTATAAACTCTTTTTATTAATTAACTAGAAATCACATATAAAGAAGGTACCAATCGGATAATAAATTATTAACATGATTATATTAGTTATCTTATTCAAATAATGTTAGTACTTGTAAATGTTGTGAGGTATTCATGATTATAACTTACGTTAACAACAAATCAAGTTCCTTTCATAGCACAGGTGTCGGTTATACCATACAGTTGGGCTATTGATTAGTACTTAAAAGTGCATTTTTATCAAGGTTTTATATCATCATTTTGCACTTGAAGTATCAATAACTCCTTAACTAAAGCATGTTTTATAATAATATATCTAATAATATAACATACCTTTAATTTGTGGTAAATGTTCATTTTAAATGCAGGCCTATCACATAAATGAAAGGATTGATTGATGAATTTAAGAACTTAAATTGAAAGTATAAAGAGATGGCCAAACTTAGAAAAGAGATGTCAATGCAATCCAAACCGGAACACTATTCGGTAATTAGGTCATATCTGGAGTTATAGAGCTCAGATTTAGGTCTACTTCATATGGATGGAAAGGTAAGACATATACCTACAACTTTCATATGGATCCCAAGATCTAAAAAGGCCATTTTCAAGTCCAAATTGTAGCAACAACAAAGAAGCCCCAATCTGTCCTTCAGCCTGAGCACTGTTCAGTATTTTGGCCATATCTGGAGTTTTAGAAGTAGAAATGAGCTGAATTGTTTACACAAGAAATCTTAGACAATTGCCTACAACTTTCATTTTTAGAGTGGCTCCAATTTTAATGTTATAAGTGACGTTTTGGGCAGACAAGAGAAGATAAGGATTGTCACCAAGTCAAGAGTTGGCCACCCACTCATCAATTAGTCATCAAATCAATAGTTCCCAATTTTGGCCTCTAAAAGGAGGCATTTGCCATGCATTTAGGCATCTTGGTTTCCAGAGCAAGATCATGTTCTTCCTTTCTCTCTTTGTATTTTTTGTAATATTTATGTTTTGCTTTCATTAATATCAAGTTTATGCTTTTCATTTCCATTCATTTACTTAGCTAACTTTAATCTTATTCATATTCTTATTTTGTTTATTTATTTTTCTTTCTTTCATTATGTCTAGCTAAGTTAATTATGTCAAGGTGAAAAGGTACTTTTATCTTATTTATGTTCTTATTTTGTTTATTTATTTTTCTTTCTTTTATTATGTCTAGCTAAGTTTATTATGTCAAGGTTAAAGGGTTACACTAATGGTGTAAGAATAAGTATAATGTAAACTTAATATGGACTTTAATGTTTGATACTAACATGTTTTATATTTGTTATCTTGTTCACTCTTTAATACTTTGCTTGTTAAATGACTAATCTTGATTTATGTTGTATAACACTTGGTACAACAAATGCTTGGCACTTTCATAGCCCATAATGTATGGTATAACCGACACCTGAGCTATGAAAGAAACTTGATTTGTTGTTAACATAAGTTATAATCCATACTGTATGGTATAACCGACACTATGAAAGGAACTTGATTTGTTGTTAACATAAGTTATAATCATGAATGCTTGACGAAATTTACAAGTATTAGCATTAAATGAATAAGATGACTAATGTAATCATGTTAACAATCTATAATTTGATTAGAACCTCCTTTGTGTGTGGTTTCCAACTGAATAATAAGAGTTTATACTATACTTGTTTGACAAACCATTAGTGGATCTTTTAACCTTGACATTTGTTATTATCATTGTTTAATCCTTACAGTAATATTTCATCTCAAAGTTCTCATCTTCTTCTTCTTCTTCTCCTTCTTTTCTTTTATTATTATTATTATTATTGTTGTTGTTGTTG
>NW_011500037.1:432936-454849 GCF_000495115.2 Populus euphratica | reverse complement strand
ATTATTATTATTATTATTATTATTATTATTATTATTATTATTATTATTATTATTATTGTTATTATTATTGTTGTTGTTGTTGTTATTGTTATTGCTATTATTGTTGTTTTATAATTGTTATTTATAATTTGTACAATTAACCTCCCTGTGGTTCGACCCCGGTCTTGCCGGGTTATTTATTACTTCGACACTCCTGCACTTGGGAGAAGACATCAATCTTTTAGTCGTGTCAAGTTTTTGGCGTCGTTGCCGGGGAGGTAAGTTTTGTATAAATTATAATTTTTATTTTATTTTCTCTTTTCATTTTTCTTGTATATAACTTTGTTTCTTTTCTCTTGTTTCTTCTTCTTTTGTTTTCTTTTTTCTTTTATTCTATTCCTACACATGCATGAGAGTGTGGTCACGTACATTAAGTGGTAGACTTTATAAGGTATCCTCATCATTTTCAAAAAATATGGCCGAAGAAGATAATCAATCACTTCATAATGAGAATAATGAGAATAACCATGCTAGAACACTTAGAGACCATATGAATCCCACAAGAACAAGTGCACCATCATGTATAGTTTTTCCTCCCAATGCATCTCATTTTAATTTTAAGCCAGACATTATTCAACTTTTACCTTCTTTTCATGGCTTAGAATTGGAAAATCCATACTTGTATTTAAGGGAATTTGAGGAGGTCTGCAACACATATAATAATTTAAATTGTAGCATGAACACCATCATATTAAAGCTTTTTCCTTTTTCATTAAAAGATAAAGCTAAAACATGGCTATAAAATTTGAGACTAGGATCCATTCGTGCTTGGGATGAAATGCAACAACAGTTTTTAAAGAAGTTTTTCCCATCTCACAGAACAAACTCTTTCAAAAGACAAATCACCACTTTCACTTAAAAACCAAGAGAAACATTTTACCAATATTGGGATAGGTATCGAGACTTGCTTAGTACTTGCCTTCATCATGGTTTTGAAACATAGAGATTGGTTTCACATTTGTATGAAGGTTAACACCTAGAGATAGGCAAATGGTTGAATTGATGTGCAATGGAACTTTTGAAGATAAAAATCTTGATGA
Source organism: Populus euphratica (assembly GCF_000495115.2). Classification (NCBI taxonomy): domain Eukaryota; kingdom Viridiplantae; phylum Streptophyta; class Magnoliopsida; order Malpighiales; family Salicaceae; genus Populus; species Populus euphratica. The sequence goes on along the minus strand of NW_011500037.1, from coordinate 453,770 downwards.
AGCAATGGAGTACTTAGACTTGTTAGCTGAAAATGCTCAAAATTGGGGCACCGCGGGTATTTATGAGGCACCGAGTAAAACTCAATCTCATACATCTAGTGGAGGTATGTACAACCTTAAGGAAAATCATGACCTTCAAGCCAAGTTTGCATCTTTAGCTAGAAAAGTCGAGGCACTAGAATTGAAAAAGAGTGGTCAATTAAAATCTGTTGAAAACATTGTGTGTCAAATCTGTGAAACAAATGAACACTCAACCAACGATTGTCCAACCTTGCCTTCTTTTAAGGAATGTCTCCATGAACAAGCCCATGCTTTAAACAGTTTTCAAAGGCCCAACCATAACCCATACTCGCAAACATATAACCCTGGTTGGAGAAATCACCCAAATTTCAGTTGGAAGAGTGATAATAACAATGTAAAAACTTCACAACCACCGTTTCAAGCACACCATAATTTCCAAAATTCTTATGGATATGCACCTTCTTATGCTCCACCTCCTAGAAGAAATCTTGAGGAAACATTGCATGCATGCATTCATTGAAAAGCAAGAGACAATCAATACTCAACTTGCTCAAAACATGACAGATTTTAAAGATACTCTCGCAAAATTGACATCTGCTCTCAGTTTCCAAGAGAAAGGTAAGTTTCCATCTCAACCACAACAAAATCCCAAGGGGCAATACAATGCAAATGCAAGTAGTTCCGGAAGCCAACACATGGATCAAGTCAAATCAGTCACTACTCTTCGCAGTGATAAGGTTATTGAAAAACTCACTCTTGAACCTTATGAAAAAGGTGATGAGTTAATCTTTGAGGGTAAGGAAGGGGTTGAATCTGAAAATTGCAAAGAAACGAGTGATTCCCCGCCAGCACTTCCATTTCCTCATGCCATGACCAAACAAAGGAAAGTCAATCACAACTCTAAAATCTTTAAAACTTTGAAACAGGTAAGAATCAATATACCTTTGCTGGATGCTATTAAACAGATTCCTTCCTATGCTAAATTTTTGAAAGATCTATGCACTGTGAAGAGGAAACTGAATGTGAAAAAGAAAGTCTTTTTAGTCGAACAAGTAAGTGCCATTCTTCAAAATAATAATGCTTTGAAATATAAAGACCCTAGTTGTCCTACAATTTCTTGCTTTATTGGAGAACATAAAATTGAAAGAGCCTTACTTGATCTTGGAGCCAGTGTGAATTTACTTCCATATTCAGTTTTTCAAAGTTTGAATCTAGGTGAGTTAAAACCAACTTCTATAACTCTTTTACTTGCCGATAGATCTGTAAAAGTGCCAAGAGGAATAGTTGAAGATGTGTTAGTACAAGTCGATAAATTCATTTATCTTGTGGATTTTGTTGTCCGTTTCCTGTTATTTTAGGACATTTGTTTCTTGCAACCTCTAATGCATTGATTAATTGTAGGAATCGACTGATGAAGCTATCATTTGGAAACATGACATTGGAGATGAATATTTTCAACATTTGCAAGCAACCTGGAGATGATAACAATTTACAAGAAGTAGATCATATTGATAAATTAGTTTGTGATCAACTTGAATCTACTTTAAGTAAAAATGAGTTGGATGAATATGAAGATTTACAAATGATTTATTCTGAGGAAGAAATCACGGATGAAAAAAGCACCGAAAATATTGATGTGAATCTTTTGTCAACAGTGACAACAAATTTGACATTTGACATCACATCAATCAATGATTACTTTCCTAACGAATCCTTACTTTCTCTTAGTCCAATGCCTTGGTATGATAAAAATATTAATTTTCTTGCTTTTAGGAGATTGCCAGCTGATTGGAGTACCCAAGACAAAGAAAAGTTTTTGAACGAAGTGAAGAACTTTTATTGTGATGACCCTAACTTATTCAAATATTGTCCTAATCAAATATTTTAAAGATTCATTCCCGACAATGAGGTAAGTAGTGTCATTAAACTTTGTCATTCTGAAGCATGTGGAAGTTATTTCTCGTAAAAAAAGACAACTGTAAAAATCTTTCAAAATGGATTTTATTGGCCCACCATGTTCAAGGACACGCATGCATTCTATAAAACTTGTGAAAATTGTCAAAAAGTTGATACTGGTCAAAAAGTTTTGTTTTATAATTCTCAACTCTATTCATTCCCTAGAGAGCTAAGATCAAGATGGAACAATCCTTATGGGGCCTGTGATATTGAAAATTCAATGAATGACAATGTTTTTAAGGAAAATGGACATCGTTTGAAAGCTTACTTTGATAATTTTCCTAGTGAAAATGAGTCAACTGGTTTAAATAATCTTGTAGATAAAGGTTGATTATTTTGTTTTTCTCACATTGTTTTTGTGTTTCTTTTTGAGTTATTTTTGTTACTTTCTCTCACCCCAGTCAAATGGCGGACAACGGTACTCCGTGACTTAAGTCGGTTCTTTTAGTTTCCCATAATAACTGATATCTCTGTATATATTTGTGTAATTATATGAATCTCTCTTCCAATTCTCATTTGAAAATGGACACTAATCTTGAAAAATTGAAAAAGTATTTTCCCGTTCTGCCTCAGAATGCAATTACAAAAATTTATCGCACTAGATGTGCAAGATTAAGATTGTTAATGAATCATGGAATTCCTGAAGATATTCGCTGGTTGATTGAAGCAAAGGTCTGATTATCAGGTGAGTCCTCTAACTCCTTCATTTCACACATACCTGGAACAGGTAAAAACACTTTTGCAAAGAAACGTCGTGCAAAACGACTGAAAGTCTGTCATCGATGTGCTAGATGGACTTGTAATACACAATGTCGTTCTTTAGGAATGATATCTATAAACCGTGAAGATAAAATACAATTCATTAAGGATGGCCTGAGTAAAGAGTCTTTAGATAATCTTCTATTGACTCTTGAGACGCATCCTAGTGGAGATGTGCATCGTGCAATTCATGATTTATGGTTCCATTTTCATAAAGAACATGATCGACTTAGTCTTGGGAATCTGACTAAAAAAGACCCTGTTTGCCAGTTTTTAAGAAAACTGGATGGGAAGCCTATTCTGGACCCATAGAGGGCGTTTAAGCCGTTCTTGGACGTAAAACCAAGGGAAAATGTGAGCCACAATCACAACTACCTGTATATACACATGCTTTTTCAAAAGTAAATAAATAAATAAATAAATAAAGAGAGAGAGAGAGTGTGTGTGAGACTCTAGCTGGCCTACATAGGTGTTATGATACTCCAGGTGGCCTACATATAGGTGGTATGATTGCCTTTCTAATTTCTCATCTATAAAATCCTCTCTTCCTTCCTTTCATTTCTACTCAACCCATACATTCAACAAATACACAAGTGTGCAGAAATGGCAAGTTCCTCAGGTCATCATATAAGAAATATTTGTGTTTTTGGTGGATCTAGTCCTAGGAAAGAAAAGGAGTTTTTAGAATCAGCAAATCATCTTGGTCAAGTGCTAGATGAGAGAAAGATTCATTTAGTGTATGGGGGAGGCAGTCTAGGGTTAATGAGAGGTGTGTTAATAGCTGTATTTTTAGGAGGTAGTCAAGTTTTAGGGGTCGTCCCCGAAGCTTTAACACAAGGGGACATCATTGGAAAAATCTTTGGCACAAGGGGACATCATTGGAAAAACAATTGGAGAGGAACTTCAGGTCTCCACAATGTCGGCTCGAATGAATGCAATGTTTAACCATGCTGATGCCTTCATTGCTTTACCAGGTGGTCTAGGCACATTGGAAGAGATCTTTTATATTTTCTCTTGGGCCCAACTGCACATTCACCATAAACCCATAGGTTTGTTAAATGTTAATGGTTATTATGATAAGTTGTTGTCTTTTCTTGATCATGCTGTGGAACAGGAGTTTCTAACATCTTCTACACGACAAATCATAATCTCTGCTGCTACTGTTGAACAATTGATTGACCAACTATAATCTTTCATTCCTGTAATTGATCCTTCCATGAGTCGCATAAATTGGTCAACTAAGGAAAGCCGTAAAAAGCTTAGATTGGATTTGAGCCTTCATTTGTGAATCTTTGTGTCTTTTGGTTTTATTATTGTGTTTTGTTGTTACTTATATTTGTTTAAGTGTGTTTCAGGTTTGTCAATGTTCGTTATTTCAGGTGATATCTTCTATACTCTATCTTTCTACCTTTAAACATTGAGGACAATGTCTCGTTTTAGTTGCGGGGAGAGGGTAGTAGCTAAAAAAAAAAAAAAATTGTGTTTTCTATTTCATAAAGCATGTGCAGAATTGTTGTTACTATGATGGCAGAGTAAAGAGAACTTTTATGACTTTTGAGACGCCTCTTAGTAACCATTCTTAACAAGGTCTATCATAATACTTGAAATATTCAGATTTACAAACTTTCGCATTGTTATCACTTAATTCTGCTCATATACTTATTTAACATGTATTCTTAAACCTTAATTTACACACACACACTTTAACATATGATTGTGGGTTGCATATTAGATTATTACATTATTTATGTTCTTTTGTTAAAGGTAACAACTAAGGGAAAGAAATAATATATAATTAAAAAAAACAAAAAAAAAAAGAAAAAAAGAAAAAAAAAGAAAAAAATGATAATAATAAAAATGTAGATAAGTTTGGTTTCATAGCCTCCCTAACTTAAACAATTAAGCCCGAAGGGGTGTTTTAACACCTAATACCCTAAAGTCAACTGACTTGGGAGCTATTGGCCCAACGCTTATTACTGGGTTGAGGAGAAAAGCTTAAGGGAATCAAGCATTGCACTATCTACATATCAGTATTTGCGACCCGAGTTACTAAGCTCGTAGGGGTGTCTTAACATCTAATGCCCTAAGACCAACTGGTCTGGGAGTCATTAGTTGAAAGCTCGTTACATGGGTTAAAGATGCATGATGTTTTTAAATTATATGTATATATATTTAAAAAGAAGAAGAAGAAAAAAAAAGAAGACAAAAATAATAAGCCCAACCCAAGGAAGTTAACCTTAAACATTAGAACAAAATTTTTTTTTTCTTCCAAGAAAAGCCCCATAATTATGTGTTGATACATTGAGCACAAAAGAAATATTTATAAATATCTTGTTAAGAGGTATTGAGCAGGTATATAAATTTAACGAGAGTTTGTTTATCTGGATAGATTAATGGAAGTTAAATGATAAATACCTTGCTTTGTGGAATTTGCAAATTGTTTTTCTATTTTAACGCTTTCATTACTAGGGACTAGTAATAAACTGGTTGGGGGGGTGTGATTAGTACTTAAAAGTGCATTTTTATCAAGGTTTTATATCATCATTTTGTACTTGAAGTATCAATAACTCCTTAACTAAAGCGTGTTTTATAATAATATATCTAATAATATAAGCTACCTTTAATTTGTGGTAAATGTTCATTTTAAATGCAGGCCTGTCACATAAATGAAAGGATTGATTCATGACTTTAAGAACTTAAATTACAAGGGCAAAGAGATGACCAAACTTAGAAAAGAGATATCGGTGCAATCCAAACCGGAACACTGTTCGGTAATTGGGTCATATCTGGAGCTATAGATCTCAGATTTAGGTCTACTTTATATGGATGGAAAGGTAAGACATAGGCCTACAACTTTCATATGGAACCCAAGATCTAAAAAGGCCATTTTTAAGTCCAAATTATAGCCACAACAAAGAAGTCGGAATTTGTCTTCCAACTCAATCACTGTTCAGTATTTGGCCTATATCTGGAGTTCTAAAAGTCCAAATGAGCTGAATGTTTTACATAAGAAAGCTGAAACAATTTCCTACAACTTTTATGTTTTTAAGTGGCTTCAATTTTGATGTTATCAATGATGTTTTGGGCAGACAAGAGAAGATAAGGATTGTCACCAAGTCAAGAGTTGGTCACCCACTCATCAATTAGTTATCAAATCAATAGTTCCCAATGTTGGCCTATAAAAGGAGGCATTTGCCATGTATTTAGGCATCTTGGTTTTTAGATCAAGATCATGCTCTTGCTTTTTCTCTTTGTATTTTTTGTAATGTTTATGCTTTGTTTTCATTAATATCAAGTTTATGCCTTTCATTTCATTTCCTTTACTTAGTTAACTTTTATCTTATTTACGTTCTTATTTTGTTTATTTATTTTTCTTTCTTTCATTATGTCTAGCTAAGTTTATTATGTTAAGGTGAAAAGGTTACACTAATGGTGTAAGAATAAGTATAGTATAAACTTAATATGAACTTTAATGTTTGATACTAACATGTTTATATTTGTTATCTTGTTCACTCTTTAATACTTTGCTTGTTAAATGACTAATCTTGATTTATGTTGTATAACACTTGGTACAACAAATACTTGGCACTTTCATAACCCATACTGTATGGTATAACCGACACCTGAGCTATGAAGGGAACTTGATTTGTTGTTAACATAAGTTATAATCATGAATGCTTGACGAAATTTACAAGTATTAGTATTAACTGAATAAGATGACTAATGTAATCATGTTAACAATCTATAATCCAATTGAAACCTCCTTTGTATGTGGTTTCCAATTGAATAATAAGAGTTTATACTATACTTGTTTGACATACCATTAGTGGAACCTCTAACCTTGACATTTGTTATTATCATTGTTTAATCCTTACATTAATATTCTATCTCCAAATTCTCATCATCTTCTTCTTCTTCTCTTTCTTTATTATTATTACTACTACTACTACTACTACTACTACTACTACTACTACTACTACTATTATTGTTATTATTATTGTTGTTGTTGTTGTTGTTGTTATTGTTATTGTTGTTGTTATTGCTATTATTGTTGTTTTTAGTATACTTATTTTTATACCATTAGTGTAACTGACACGACTAAAAGATTGATGTCTTCTCCCAAGTGCAGGAGTGTCGAAGTAATAAATAACCCGGCAAGACCGGGGTCGAACCACAGAGAGGTTAATTGTACAAATTATAGACAACAATTATAAACAACAACAATAGTAACAATAACAACAATAATAATAATAGTAGCAATAATAATACTAATAATAGTAGTAGTAGTAGTAGTAGTAGTAGTAGTAATAATAATAACAATAATAATAATAATAATAATAATAATAAAGAAAAATAAGGAGAAGAAGAAGAAGAAGAAGATGAGAACTTTGAGATGGAATATTAATGTAAGGATTACACAATGATAATAACAAATGTCAAGGTTAGAGGTTTCACTAATGGTATGTCAAACAAATATAGTATAAACTCTTATTATTCAATTGGAAACCACACACAAAGAAGGTTCCAATCAGATTATAGATTGTTAACATGATTACATTAGTCATCTTATTCGATCAATGCTAATACTTGTAAATCTTATCAAGCATTCATGATTATAACTTATGTTAACAATAAATCAAGTTCCTTTCATAGCTCAGGTGTCGATTATACCATACATTATAAGCTATGAGAGTGCCAAGTATTTGTTGTACCAAGTGTTATACAACATAAATCAAGATTAGTCATTTAACAAGCAAAGTATTAAAGAGTGAACAAGATAACAAATACAAAACATGTTAGTATCAAACATTAAAGTCCATATTGAGTTTACACTATACTTATTCTGACACCATTAGTGTAACCTTTTCACCTTGACATGATAAACGTAGCTAGACATAATGAAATAAAGAAAAATAAAAAAAAATAAGAACATAAATAAGATAAAAGTTAACTAAGTAAATGAAAGGAAATGAAAGGCATAAACTTGATATTAATGAAAGCAAAGCATAAACATTACAAAGAGAGAAAGCAAAAGCATGATCTTGATCTGGAAACCAAGATGCCTAAATGCATGGCAAATGCCTCCTTTTATAGGCCAAAATTGAGAACTATTAATTTGATGACTTATTGATGAGTGGGTGGCCAATTCTTGACTTGGTGGCAATCCTTATCTTCTCTTGTCTGCCCAAAACGTCATTGATAACGTCAAAATTGGAGCCACTCGAACATGAAAGTTGTAGAAAATTGTCTCAGGTTTCTTGTGTAAAAACTTCAGCTCATTTAGACTTCTAGAACTCCAGATATGGGCCAAACACTGAACAGTGCTCAGGCTGGAAAACAGATTCGGACTTCTTTGTTGTTGCTCCAATTTGGACTTGAAAATCGATTTTTAGATCTTGGGCTCCATATGAAAGTTGTAGGCCTATGTCTTACCTTTCCATCCATATAAATTGGACCTAAATCTGAGAACTACAGCTCCAGATATGATCCAATTACCGAACAGTGTTCCAGTTTGGACTACACCAGCATCTTTTTTCTAAGTTTGGCCATCTCTTTGTCCTTTCAATTTCAATTCTTAAATTCATCAATCAATCCTTTCATTTATGTGATAGGCCTGCATTAAAAATAAACATTTACCACAAATTAAAAGGATCTTATATTATTAGATATATTATTATAAAACATGTTTTAGTTAAGGAGTTATTGGTACTTCAAGTGCAAAATGATGATATAAAACCTTGATAAAAATGCACTTTTAAGTACTAATTAGTAACCTTTTCACCTTGACATAATAAACTTAACTAAACATAATGAAGAAGAGAAATATAAATAAATAAGAAGAGAACATAATTATATAAGTATAATAAAGGAAATGAAAGGTATAAATAAGAGATTAATGAAAGCAAAACTTAACCATTACAAAAATTTAAAGAAAGAGAGCAAGAATATGATCTTGATCTGAAACCATGTCTAAATGTATGACAAATGCCTCTTTTATAGGTCAAAATTTCAAACTATTGATTTGTTGACTAATTGTTGAGTGGGTGGCCACATCTTGACTTAGTGACAATCCTTATCTTCTTATCTAAACAAAATATCATTGCTAACATCAAAATTTGAAAAGATTATCTTCATGAAAGTTTTATGAAATTATCTTAGCTTTTCAACAAAAAACCGGTGCATTTAGGCTTCTAGAACTCAAGATATAGGTTGAACACTGAATAGTGTCTATGCTACAGTATAGATTCAGACTTCTTCGTTGTTGCTACAATTTGAACTTAAAAACGGTCGTTTTAAATTTTGGACTCTTCATGAAAGTTTTAAGCCTATGTCTTAGCTTTCCATCCATATAGAGCATACCTAAATCCAAGTTCTACAACTCTAGTTATGATGCAATAACCGAATGGTGTTCCAATTTGGATTAAACCAACATCTCTTTTTTAAGCTTAGCTCTCTCTTTGTCTTCTCAATTTCAGTAGTTAAACTCATCAATCAATCCCTTGATTTATGTGATAGGCTTGTATTTAAAATAAATATTTACTATAAATTAAATATATCTTATATTATTAGATATGTTATTATAAAACACGCTCTAGCTAAGGAGTTATTGATACTTCAAGTACAAAATGACGATATAAAACCTTAATAAAAATATAATTTTAAGTACTAATCAACCCCTGCTCAACATTTATGATTGGTGAAATGATTAGGGTACGACTATGACATAGAGTATAAATAAGAAAGGGAGAACTTGTCAATTGATGCCCTCTCCAGGATTCCAAGCAGCGAAGTTTGTGCCTTAACCACTTTTCTCATTTCTTCAAACTTAATGATTGAAATTAGGAAGTCATACAAAGATGATAATACCATTTTAGAGATTATCAAGTGTTTGCATATATCCTAGTGCACATCCTAGCTATACTTGGGTGAATGATCATCTCAACAAGAAAGGAAAGGTAGTGGTAGGCAGGGATTTAGAACTATGACACAAGATCATTTCTATGTTTCATAACTTAACCGTGGAGGGACACTCAAGCATGACAATAACATCTAAGACTATTAGGGGTCTATTCTACTAAAAAAGACAATAAAAACACATCAAGCAATACATTAAGAAATGCATTACCTGTTAGAGGAACAAGCATGAAAATGTGGCTAGCCCTAGACTCCTACAGCCACTACCTATTCCTATCACCCTGTTCATCGACATCAATATGGATTTTGTAGAAGGCCTTTCAAATTCTAAAGGAAATGATGTTATCATGGTTATAGTGAATCGCTTCAACAAATACATGCATTGCATAACCCTAAGTCACCCTTACTCTACTTCAGGGGTGGCCAAACTATTCATGAACAATATATATAAACTACATAGGCTATCAGTTTCTATAACTAGTGACAGAGATCCAGTATTCTTGAGTTGATTTTGGAAAAAGTTAATTCACAGTCAAGGGGTCAATCTACACTACTCTTCAATATATCATCCTCAAACTAATAGCCAGATAAAAATCATTAATAAAACCACTGAACACTAATTGAGATGTATGACAAGTGACTACTAATTAGGGGGAGAAGTGACTACCTTTAGCTAAATATTGGTACAATACTAATTACCACTTAACTATGAAGATGAATCCTTATGAAGTTTTAGACGGGTTCTTCCACCCTTACACATTCCTTACCTCCCTAAGAACTCAAGTGTGGAATCAGTGGATGTGTAGTTGTCAACTAAGGAAGAAGTTATTAAAAGGGTCAAGACTCGTCTCCACATGGCTTAGAATAGGGTAACCACGATGGCAAACAAAAAAGAAAGTGATAAAAGTTCTGAAGTTAATGATTACGTCTACCTCATGCTTCAACCATGTAGGCAGCAGTCAACAGCACATACATCCTCACAAAAACTAGCTATAAAGTATTACGGGTCTTACCAGGTAATTGTAAAAATAGGAGGCGTGGCCTGTAAGCTTGATCTGCCTCTTACAACTCTGATTCACCTCGTGTTCCGCTTATCCTAGCTTAAAAAGCATACAAGTAATCATACAGTGCAGGGCATTCTTCCTACGATGTCACTAACCTTTGTCCTTCAACCTCGAACCATATTAGAAAGGAGAATTACAAAACAACAGAATTAGGCCATCACTCAAGTCCTAGTACATTGGGAGAGTCTCTCTCATGTTGATGCAACTTGGGAATACATTGAGGAATTGAAGTGGAGATTTCCACAATTTAACCTTGGGGACAAGGTTGGATTCAAGGAGGGGCAATTGTTACTAGCTGAAGAAGAAGGAGAAGAATGAATTTATATTAGGAATTCAAATGAATTAGTCATTGCAAATCCTTACGCACCATTTCAATTATAGTCAAAACGCATTGTTTTAGTTTTGTAGCAAGTACCACTTCAATGTATGTTCAGTTTTAATTTTCCTTCTCAAGGTTCCTAGAGCTATGTAGAAGGAAAAATGCTATAGATTTATGTGTATTGTAACAAATATATAAGAAAAGAAATGATAAACTGATGATCTCTTACATTCTTGGGAATCTAACGAACAGGATTCTCTTCTTACCTTAGGATCAATGGCTAAACAATAACCACCTTACATGCTCATTCTCTCCATCTACCCTCCCTAGTAATCATTGGATTCATTGTAGATCGGCACCATTCATTTCTCATCTGTACCAACCTTATATTATGCTTGGTATGGGTATAGAAACCTTAGATTTTATTTTTCTTAAATTTAAAAATGTTTGGTGACATAAAAAGGGAAAGGGATTTTTTAAGGGAGGTTAGATTTTATAAAAAAAAAATAATAAAGGATCATGGATTTAAATAATATAGGTCAATTATTACATGAGTAATTTTTATTTAAAAGTTGATTTTTAAATGTTAATGAGAAGAGAGAGAATAATTATTAATCATGAATGGTAAGAGAAAATAAATAAAGAATTGGATATAAAAAGAAAAAGATATTAATTGAAGGATAAATTTAATCCTCCAAAAACACAAATTTTGGGGCTACTTCTACCCCGTAAGAAATAAATTCCAGCTCCTATAATCCTTCTATCAAATGTATCTTTATTTTTATTCTCTCTCTTTCTTTTTATTTCAAAATAATCTTTTATTTCTTTTTAGCCAATATCACTATTAATGTTTTAACTATTTATATCTCTTTTACTAATAATTTGTCCTTCAAATTGATAATTCTTCTCATTAATACGTTGATTTCATTTTTTAACCTAAGGATACTGTTGGCGGCGTGGGTTGAGCTTGTCTAGAAGGAAACAGGTTGTGTAACAAAGAGATTGTAGGAGCTGCGATCTTCTAGTATCATTTATTTGAAAGGGAATATTCCTTCACGTATTGTAATGAGTTTTTCAAGCTCCACCACATTTTTGTACGACAACTACAAATTAGTGGGCCGGTAATAGTTGACATGTTGGGCCGTGGCTGAGCCCATATTTTGGCATTTGAAGACTATCAAGTGGAAAATAGCAGCTTAGATGATTCTGACCACAAACACACCACCTCCTGGTGGCAAATTTGTTACTTCTATCTGATGCTGATCAGCAGCATCCTCCGCCAATCAAAATCCTTCGCGTGTCACAGCTACAAACTAAGGCTGGGAAAGTGTGATTCTACCCAATCTGTTCTGCTTTCAGTGCCGCCGGTTTGTGCTGAATTGCTACACCAGATGAGAATTCGCTGTCTCTGACTATAGAGGAGAGAGATGTTGAACCCTTTCCTCTCTTTAACTCAGAAAACCCAGCTATCACTTTTGTTTAAGGTGCAAGCAAATCTTCATAATCTAATCAGTCACATTCTCAGTATGAACATGGGCAATGGTTGTTTGTGCTAATTATTGTATTTTCTTTCTGTCTAGACCGACCCCGTTTCAGATTCCTGTGGATTATCTTCAAAGCAGACTGCTTTTCTCAGAGGACAGTTACAATTTCATAGCAGACACTTTCTTCACTTCAAGTTGAACCGTGGTCGGATTAGATGTACAGGTAAACAATATACTCTTCTCTTCTCATCTCTCATATATTTTACTCTTGATCATGTTATAGTTGTTCTCTTCGGTTTCTTGGCATCTCAAGTGACTTTTCTTAGTGTACTGTTTAAATGTGTAGGAAGAAAAGTGTTCAATGCATGGCAACAAAACATTCATACATGGCTTATCTCTGCATATTACGATGTGGGCAATTAGAGAGAACATAGTGTTTTAATGAAATATTCCTTGCTCTGCTAAGAGATAAGCGACGAGTAGTCTTGAGATTTCAATTTGATATGGAGGTGTCCTTAACAAAAGCTCTTCTATGCATAAGCACGAGATGCGTTTCGTTCTTGCCTCTCTTTCCTCTTTTATTGGAATTAAACCAAACTGTAGTTGAATGATTAACCTCGTTGAATGCAACAGTTAATTGAGACAGTGGTTGTTGTGTGGTTATTTAATTTACAGGAGTTGTGGTTTCACCGAGTTGCGTGCTCCCATTGACTGAAGAGAATGTGGAGAAGGTTCTAGATGAGGTACGGCCTGGCTTAATGCGTGATGGAGGCAATGTGGCTTTGCATGAGATAGATGGTCTTGTCGTGGTTTTAAAGCTGCAAGGAGCATGTGGATCATGTCCAAGCTCAAGTATGACGTTAAAGATGGGAATTGAGACTAAGCTGCGCGATAAAATACCCGAAATCATGGCTGTAGAGCAGATCATGGACACTGAAACTGGATTGGAGCTAAATGAGGAAAATGTCGAAAAGGTTAGGCTAGAAGTATGCCTATAGCTATTTGGGAACCGAGGGAAAATGAACTACTAGAATTATGAAGGTTGCTGCATTATAACAGTAGATGTAGAAGATAGTTTTTACATGAATCATCCCAAAACCCTGCCTTTTATGTCTGTCAGTAGATAACTCTCACATCAAAGTTTCCAGTGATCTGTCTACAGCTCTGTATGGTGTCAAATGCTGGGTTCTAGTTTCTATAAGATGTTCCATATCATTGACAATCTAGAACTGACCTTAACATCTCTTGTATTTTCCATGTGATCAGATACTGCAAGGGATAGGGTGTAGATTGAATTTTTCGCATACTCTTTCCAGGAAGGATTACATCATTCCTTATGAGGAACTTTGCCAGTTCTATTTTTTTTTGTTTATTTATCTGCATCGCGCGTTTGAATGTTGATTCACAGGGATGTTCATCTTATGATTTCCCCGTAACTACAAAGAGCTATTTATTTTATTTGTGAAGAAAGGAACAGGGCATTCATCAGAAAGCACTCAAGTTTAATCCTCCTTTTCAGGCCCTTGCTGAGATTAGACCATACCTTGCTGGGACAGGAGGTGGAGTGCTTGAACTTGTTCAAATCAATGATTATGTTGTCAAGGTTCGGCTTAGTGGTCCTGCAGCTGGTGTTATGACTGTTCGTGTTGCCTTAACTCAGAAGTTGAGAGAAACGATACCTGCCATTGCAGCTGTCCAACTGATAGATTGATAAAGAAATCTTCGCAAACATCATCTACAGCAAAGGAAAAATAGAATGTAAAGAGCATGGAGTTTATCTTCTTCACAGCAAGGAATAATCAGATGTTAATCATAAAATCACACCGGGTTTAACTTTTGGATGCTGTGCTCGTTCATTCTAATATGAATTGTTTCAACTGCTTCAGTTAATGATGATTTTTTATTTTTTTTTTGTAATATAGATAATAGATAGGATTAATTTCTTTAGATCAAATAATTAATTAAAAAAAAATCAAAGCAACTTAAGAATCGTAGTTTTCCAAAAATCTCCTGGGCTGATGACAAAAAAACACCCACCGAAAAACCCGTCTTCTCTTTTTCACTCTCATTTCTCAAGCCTCCATCTTGTAAAGTCAACATGAGATTGATCTCCGTCTCTTCTCTAACAATCACGAAAACCTTCTTTCTTTCGACCAGAAGAAGGATGCTTGGGAACGGTGAATAAGACGTCATAGAAAAAGCCTTCACTTCTATTATTTTGGCAGACCTGGGATTTGGCTCTCTCAACTCTCAAGCACAAGTCTTTAGATTTATTCACAAGTCCGAAAGAGCATGCCTGCACTTGGACATCATTCAGCAAAGTTACAGCTCTCAAATGCCAAAAACAAGATAGTTGAAGAGAATTATACACCTTGAAAAAGAAGCAACGCAGAAAACCTCAAATCCAACAAAATACAGTCATAGTCTTCATCAAGTTTTAGAAAAAAGAAAACATCAGCGGGTTGCAGACCGAAACTGATCAAAATCATCAAACTCAACACGGCCAGTATTTACCCTCAAGCTTTTATTGTTCTAGTTCCAAGCTAAATACGGGCACCACCACAGATTGAAAAAAAAACAAAAAAAAAGGCTTAGACTATGACGAGACAGCAACTCTCCAGAACTATGACAAGTTGGGAATTCTTAATACTTATAGTCCTTGACGTGGAGGCTCTCTGAAGCACCCTCGCCAAGACTAGCATCACCCTGGTAGGTACCAAGAGTAGCCTCTGAGTTAGCTTTGCACCTGCAAAGGAATGCTGCCTGAGCCTTCTCCACATTCTCGGTCTTGCCAGCCCAGGCCTTAAGGGTACTCTGCTGAAGGGCACGTCCAAAGGAAAAGGAAAGAGACCATGGCTTCTTGGTTTTTAGTTTGTTCATGGCATTGAGGTTGCGTGTAGCCTCCTCCTCACTCTGTCCACCAGACAAGAATACGATAGCAGGAACTGCAGCAGGCACAGTGCGTTGAAGGGCACGGACAGTGCACTTGGCAATCACCTCGTTGGCAACCTTTGGTGCATCCGATCCAGGAGTCACCATGTTGGGTTTCAAAAGAGTACCCTCAAGCATGACATGGTGGTCATTGAGAGCTTTGTAGCATGCAGCGAGAACCCGCTCAGTTACAGCTGCACACTTCTCAATACTATGAGACCCGTCAACCAAGATTTCAGGCTCCACAATGGGAACCAAGCCATTCTCCTGGCAGATGGCAGCGTATCTGGCTAAACCATAGGCATTCTCATGGATGGCCAACTCAGATGGCTCAGTGAGACCAATCTTTAGCACAGCGCGCCATTTGGCAAAACGCGCACCAGCTTCATAGTACTTTGCACAGCGTTGGCCAAGGCCGTCAAGACCCTGTGTTGTGGTCTCACCATTAGTGCCAGGAAGCTCAACAGTACCCTTGTCAACCTTGATACCAGGTAGAACACCACCTTTCTTCAAGACATCAACAAAGGGCTTGCCTGCACGAAATAATAACATTCAAAAAAACAAAAAGCAATATATATATATATATATATCAAACGAGCACAGAAAAAAATCAAATTGTTTTAGAATAAATCAATTACTAACCATTTCTTTTAGCAAGAACAGTCAACAGCAAAGAAAAACACAACAAAAATTGCGAGAACCAAGTTGATGATCATGATACCTGACGCGGTCTTTTGGTAGAGTGTTTCCTCAAAGAGAATGACTCCACTGAGGTGTTGGAGGGCACCAGGAGTGCAGAAAAGGAGCTCACGAAGGGCACGCCTGTTTTCCTCAACATTCTCAACATTAATACTGGATAGACGCTTGCCAATTGTGCCAGTTGACTCATCAGCAGCTAGGATACCCTTTCCAGGGGTGCCTATGTAGGCAGCATTCTTAACAAGCTCATCTGCAAAACAAATTAAAAATATATATCATTTCCAATTCATACATATGATGCCCACGAACTGAAACCAATTGTAAGTCACCATGTACAAGAAGAAGACGCACGCAAGATTTGGCAGGAATATTTTCAAGAGTGTAAAAGTGAATAGTTCTTAATCAATTTAAGCATAAGCATACAAACAAGAACAGGAACTGGAAATCGGATCTAAATTAACATTAGAGGCCAGTGATAGAAACACAGATTTTAATTCTTTCATGTTTAACTAAGTTTGAACATCAAATATTAAGATTTAAAAAAAAAACTATTAAACATGAAATCAGATCTGATCAATAGTCGAGGAAAACGATAAGGAGAGCATAAGACGGAGACGGATAGAACTAACCGCAGTACCGAGTTGAAAGAAAGACGGCTAATTTAATTTGATCGAGAAAAGAGAATTAAATTAAGAGATCTCATAAGAAACAGAACAAAACAGTCACAGTTAATACAAACTAAAAAACACTTGATTGGTTTTGTTAAAGAGCAAGACAAAGCGAGGACAAGGAAAAGAGGATCACCAGCGTATTTGTTCTTGAAGCAAGACATTTTATGATCAGAGATGTAGAGTTGGAGTGGGATTTTAATGAAAAAGATGAATAGATGCGAGCAGAGTAGGAAAGAGGTTGTCGTCAGGGTTTATATATGAAATGAGGAGGTGGGGCAAACGACACAGTCGCTAACAGATGGCTTTTTCCTCACGAACTGCCGTCTGATTTCACGCGCTCATCTTTTCTCCTTCTCTTTACTCTTTTGTCCTCCCCTTAAATAGTGCAATGTATTCTTTTGAGAGGAGGCACATTCCTCCGCGTTCCTCTTGAAGAAGAAAGAATTGAAAAGAACATATCCATCCCTCAACTACAGCTCGATTCTTGTTTAGGTCCCTAATTTAGTCATACATCTATTGATCATTCCTTAATTAACCATTCTCGTGGGTATTTTGCCCTTGAAATCATAAGAAAGAGTGCTTAGTTGAGGATTTGTTTTATTTTGATACAGAGTTGGGGTCACGTGAGAGATGGGGGACAGGCATGTCCTTCGCCCATTTTACCGTCCTGGTCGTGACCAAATGGGGTTTTAAGTATTTATTTATTTATTTGCAGGTGGGCCCGAGGGGAGAAGCTTTGACTTTCAAGCATTGGAATTAACGGAGAGGTGGAATAGGAAAATAAAAATACAAGTACTTTTGTAAGAGAGTTTTGAAAAACCAGGTGCCCTGGAAAACGTGGATAAGCAGAAGAAAGTAAAAGGGGGCAGTCGACTTGGTTGAAAAGACAAGGCCACAAAGATGATAAGTGTACGGAGAAAATCGAGCTCGTTTTTTTTTTTCTGTCGGTAATTATTTTTAAAAATATCTTTAATTTATAGATATATTAAAATAATTTTTATTTTATTTTTTAAAATTTATTTTAAATATTAGCATACTGAAATAATTTAAAAATATATATATATATATATAAAATAAATAATTTTTTACAAACCTCCTTTCCGGATCAAGGATGACAAGTAGGAGGATTGAATGCCACGACTTAAAAACCGAGAGCGCCGCCATCACTACCTCCGGATTAGGTTTGCGGTTTTTAGAGAGAGAGAGAGAGAGAGTTTCCACCAACCTTTCCATAACCACAGTCTTTAACGTGATTTCCGTGAATTAGATAATAATAATTCATTCTTTTCTTTTTTTTAGTAGGATGGATTAAAAAAGAAAAAGATTAATGTTATTTAGCAGTATAAGGAAAATAAACCATCTCATATATATCACATATTCTTTAATTTCTTATAAGAAAAAAGATATAGTTTTTATTTTAAAATAAATTAAAACTTCAACATGGAGAGACAGTATATTGTATATAAAAATCAAAAACTTATAAGTTTAAAGATGATATAAAGTGCATCAAGGGTTTTGGTTTAGTGGTGAAAGGGGCTTATTTTTTTTTACTGTATCTAAGTTTGAGTCCTCATGTGCATGTCTGTTATCCTCGTAGTATCTTATATGTCTACTAAATTTATAGGGTGTTCAATGGGTCATGGTGCTCGCAAGCGAGTCTGAACACTCATGTAAATAAAAAAATATATAAAGTTAAATTTATATATATATATATATATATATATAGCATACTATTTTTGTATTAGTATTATTGTAATTATCTCCTCATATGCTATTATCTTTGTTTGACATTTTAAAAAAAAATTTGGTTAAAAATGTAATTCGTTAATGATGCATAAATTATAATGGATTTATTCGTAAAAAACAAAACTTGATTTAGTAACTTCCAAGTTTTGATTTAGTAACTTCCAAGTTTTAGACTACTAAAAAGTAATGAGATAACCCATCCTTATCTTGTATTTATAAATTCCCCTCTCATCTCTCTTTCTCGAGAACTAAAGGACATATGCCAAAAAAAAAAAAAAACACTTTAAGATAGCATTAATTACACCCATTATCGCAAGAGGAGGAGAATTTTTAGGGAATATGATCCCAAGTTCAAGATAACACATTTAGCATGGGTTAAAATTATAGTAAATGATATTTTTTTAAAATAATTTTTTATTTAAAAGTATATCAAAATAATTATTTTGATTTTTTTTTACCATTTCAATTTTTTTTATATGTGTCCTTTTTTTTATCAAGTCATTTAACTTTTTTTTTCTCATTTGCATCTTTTTTTTTATTAGATCCTTTTACTTTTCATTTAAAAATAATAGTTTGGTTTTGCAAAATTAATCACCACAAAACAATATTTAGAGTTATAAACATGGGAGACAATGCGAGATGGAAGAAAATTATGATGGAAATGCAACATAGAAAACAAACAAAATCTATTATGGGTTGTAATATGTTCTCTTTTTATTTTATTTTTTGTCTCTTAATTTTTTTTATTTTCAATTTAATCCTTTCATATTAAGTTGAATTAAGATTATATTTGGTGTTTTATTTTTGGATGACTTTATATAAGGCTTTTAAGATGTTAAAAATAGTTTTTCAACATTGAATTAAAGTTCAATTTCACAAAATAAAATTTAGTTTTATTAATTTGAATCAATCAAGACTTTAGAGATGTAATTTCAAAATGAAAATTTAACTTTGTCTTCTAAGAAATATCATCTTTATTTTAATTATTTTACTCAATATCTGGTTAGAATCTATAAGTTTTTTTATCATTTATTAGCACATACAATTATCAATTTAAATTATTGAACACAAATATAAACTTTTTAGTTTGCATAAACTTTTTATTAGCACATATAATTAGCTGCTTGATTAAAAAGAAAAAAATAAGGAAAATACATATTCATGTTACCAAAATGCTAAACTAAAATTTGATTTCATTCCTCAACATTTTCATTTGTCTTAAGATACAATATAGTTTTCTTTTATTATAATTATGGTGATATTCATATTCTTTAAATTGGTTATTCAAACAATGATTTTTTAATATGTATCTTTTAAGAATTAAGAGTTTTGAAACCTTAGACAGTATAAAGAACTTATAAATCTAACATAAGACAACATAAAGTCAAATTTGAATGAGAGTAAAATTAAATAGATAATAAATTCAAGTTCAAATTGAATATTTTATTTCTTATTTTTTTTAATCTATATTTGGTGTTTGTATATATGAGTGATAACCATCTCATACTAGGAACAAAAAATAGAAAAATAAAGGTGATTATATATAAGATATACTTATAACATAATAGTCTAGGCTTGTAGGCTTTTAATTTAGAGATGATGTCCATCTTTGTGTATAATAAGCTCACGTATGCAAAGATCCAATGTGGATGCAGAGATTCATGCATCTCTCTAAACACAACCAATTATATAACAAAATGGTATCAAAATTAAATATTTGGCTTGAGATAAATGGTAATTGTGGTTAGATTCTCATGGTATTGTATTGCTTCTTTATAACATAGCAAAATGGCAATGCTTCAAGCTTTGGATATCACATTTAGATTGTTAAATACTTTCGTTGAAGGAAGAATTGT
Organism: Populus euphratica; assembly: GCF_000495115.2. Classification (NCBI taxonomy): domain Eukaryota; kingdom Viridiplantae; phylum Streptophyta; class Magnoliopsida; order Malpighiales; family Salicaceae; genus Populus; species Populus euphratica. The sequence goes on along the minus strand of NW_011500037.1, from coordinate 433,349 downwards.
GTTGGAATATGGTAGGCTCACTGACACGATGAAAAAATTGATGTCTTCTCCCAAGTGCAGGAGTGTCGAAGTAATAAATAACCCCGCAAGACCGGGGTCGAACCACAGGGAGGTTAATTGTACAAATTATAAATACAATAATACAACAATAATAATAATAACAACAATAGTAATAATAGTAATAACAATAATAATAGTAGTAGTAATACTAATAATAATAGTAATAATAATAATAACAATAATAAAGAAAAAGAAGGAGAAGAAGAAGAAGAAGATGAGAACTTTGAGATGGAATATTAATGTAACGATTAAACAATGATAATAACAAATGTCAAGGTTAGAGGTTCCACTAATGGTATGTCAAACAAGTATAGTATAAACTCTTATTATTCAATTAGAAACCACACACAAAG
>NW_011500037.1:425733-425863 GCF_000495115.2 Populus euphratica | reverse complement strand
GAAAGATTTAGGCTTCTTTATTGTTGCTACAATTTCGACTTGAAAATGGCCTTTTTAGATCTGAGGCTCCTATAAAAGTTGTAGGCCTATTTCTTACCTTTCCATCCATATAAAGTAGACCTAAATCTGA
>NW_011500037.1:412599-425520 GCF_000495115.2 Populus euphratica | reverse complement strand
TATATTATTAGATATATTATTATAAAACATGTTTTAGTTAAGGAGTTATTGATACTTCAAGTGCAAAATGATGATATAAAACCTTGATAAAAATGCATTTTTAAGTACTAATCACTCACATGTGCCAAGAATGAAGAAAGAGATATGAAGACCTAATATTTTAAGATTTTGGTTTTGAAGGTGATGTTTATCTTTTTATGTAAGCTTTATTTGCATAAATTCAATGCAAAGATAGAGATTTATGCATCTTTCCAAACACAAACAACTTTTTAACACTCAATTTTTTAGAAAACTATTTTTGTGTTAATATTATTATAAGTCTCTACTTATATGTTATCATTTTGATTAACATTTTAAGAAACTTCATTTTGTTAAAAATGTATTTTACTAAAAAAAAATTGGTTCATGATGCTTACATTATAATGGATTTATTCATAGAAAAAAGAAAATACTAACTTCAAAATTTTAAATTTTAGATAGTTGGAGTATTAAACATGAGTGAGAGATAATGACACCTGTTAAAAAACTTTAAGATAACATTATTTGCATTCATTACTACAGGAGGAGGATAATTTTTATGGAATACTAGGTAGATGGTTCACACTACGATATATGTTAAGTTAAATGTCTCTTAACATAAATAAATAATTCTCAAGTAATGATATCATTTTAAAGGAGTGAGAAGAATCTAGGATCCGGATCATTGATTCAAATGAGTTTAATAATCTTAATTTAATTTAATAATATGATTAAAACAAGTGAAAAAAATAAAAAAACTAAAAAAATAAACGTTTGCTATTATTTTGAAAAGATATGCTTTAAATATTCCTAAAAGGTCTAAATGATTTTATTTGATAACAAAGCAAAAATTGAATGAGACAATGATAACCTTATAAAAATAAAAATAAAAAAACTTTGAACTTAATTACTATTAAAGCAATTATTGTTACCTATTTTTTACCTATAAAAAAATCATGAAAAAATAGAAAAATAAAATCTAAAAATAAAATAGGATACACATAAATAAAGCTTAGAAGATTGTTCAATTTGGTGGTGAATGACCAAAACGATAAGTGGAACAGTTGGAGGACTAGATATACAAGATTAATATAATCGATGATCCAATTCTGATTAACAAAAGATCCATTCAGTGAAAATATTTTTATTTTGGGTGAAGAAATGTAAATTTGAATGAGTAAAGACTCAATGAGGATTTTAGAAGGCTTAATTAATTTTATTAAGGACTTAATTGCAATAAAAATTAGTTTTTTAGAGTTAAATTAGGTGTTTAATTTGAAGAAATTAAAGTTTTGGGCTTAATTATGAAAAAAATTAAAATTTGATATCCAATTAGAGGTTTGATTGAAGAAATTCAAAATCAATAACTAAAACGTAAAAGGCACAAGACTTCAAGGGTTGAAATTGACCTAATCAAATTATTTGTGTTAGCTTGGTATACTATTCTTAAAGATTGGAAGAAAGTCTCAACACTTTTAATGCTCAATTTGAAAAAATCAAATTCATTTTAGTTAATTAAAAACTATTGAAATAAAAGGACCAAAATCGATATTAGTATAAAAATTAGGATTTTTTAACTATTTAACTTGCACCTTGTTATTTTTTCCTTTAAAATTGTATCACTTTTTCATTTTTCATCTCTTTAGTTTTTGATTTTTTTTTTGTAAAGCTTTATTTTGTGTATTTTTCAGTCTCCATTCCTTCCTTTCCCTCTCTTGCCTTCAAAATTATATTATTTTTTTTTTATTTTCATCTTTTTAGTATTTGAAAAACAATTGGTTTAAATCTTCAATTTGCTTATTTTTTTTAGTCTGTCAATTGAGACAGGGGAGGCAAAATGCTTAGATAACAACAAATAAGAGAAAAAGTTGATAGTTGGCTAAATTTTGAGAATCAAACTAGTTATTTTTTATACCAATAAATTTTATTTGACAGGAAAAGTTCTATTTAGGTTTTGTTTTCCTTTTATTTTACTATGAAAAGTAGATTGGACTTGAAAAAGAAATGTTTTTTGATTTGATTTATGTTCTTGATTAATTTTAGATATGCTTTGAGTTGAGAGATTAGGTTTTTAGGCTGATAAGGATATTTGTTGGCTATTTTTAAATTAATATAGGATAACATTTTATTTTTTGGATAAAAAATCAACAAGCTTAAATTTTCCAACAACCTCTTGATGACTGGATTATAGACTTCAAGACAACGCATCATTTACTATAGCAAAAAATATGTTGTTTGATTGTTTAAAAGAAAGATGAGCAACATGTTTCTCGCTCCTTCAATCAGTCTAACAAAAAAGAAAAAAAATAGAAAGGTTAGGCATGTGGGTCTGGCCTTGCAAGCCAATGCTCTTGGCTCCTTTTCATTTTATAGGTTGAGCGTATTAGCCTATCTAGGGTTAGTCACCTAGCCCTCTCCTTTTTTTTCCTTTTAGATATTTTCATGACTATTTTGTCAAAATTTATTAAGAAATTAAATAATAGAAAACCAAAATGTAAAATAATAAGAAAACCTATGGACAATCTAAAATTGTAGGGGAAAGTTTCTTTTTCATCTTTATACTTTCCTTTTTCTTTTTTCTTTTTTCTTCATGGTCTGTAGTTTTTGTAATTTCTATTTTGGCCTACAAATTTATTTTCTTAACATTTAAGTCCTTTAGTTAGAGAAATCAGAGAGAAATTTGCCTAAAAATAGTGAGAAGAGATATTGTTCAATTATGCCATTTTTCGATGATGAGACTATTCATCATTGATGTCAATGTATTTTATTTAATGAGAGGAATTTGATGATGATGAGTTTTTTTTATAAACATTTCTTATAAAGATATATCCTGTTTTATTTTGATTGTTTTTTATTCAATTGGTTATTATTATTTTTAGATGATTTTGAGATCTTTTAGGATTAATGAGTGATTCATAGAGGTTTTTATGGTGTTTATTAGGTTTTTTTTATGTGAAAATAGGTTGAAAAAAGCATTTTCAACCTATAAAATCCCACTCTTGAATTTCCTGCCACAAAAATAATAGTTGGTTTTTGAGATGGTGCTAAGCAAGTGACACTTCATCCACTATAACAAGCGACAAACGTTTATGTCTTTGTTTTTTTTTTTTTTCAAAAAAATAAGGGTCATTCACCATTTAAAAAAGAACAAAATAAATATGGCCTAAGCATGCAGGCTTACATTAGGTTCACATGTTTGGGCATTTTATAAGACTACACGCACTAGGCCATTATATTGATGCCTTTAGCCTGGTTTTTTTTTTTTTTTAATGTTAGGTTGATTTTGAATTGGTCTTTATATTTTTTTATCATATAATTAAATACAAATTTAATTTTATAGAGATTATGACTGAGATCACGAGTTTAACTAGTTCACCCGGATCAATCCAATATGTCTTGTTTTAATGTTAAAAAAGTTTTCATCTTGAGTTTTTTCTTTTTAAATCCATACCATGATTTTGCCAATGATCCAGGTTGTCTTTGGACTCATGTTTTTAAGCTGTTTTATTTTTTTGCCCTTTGATTTTATTTTATTTTTACCTTTGAACCTATCAAATCAACTAAGTTATGTTAAGAAAACTCCTACACGATTTAATCTAAAACCCGAGCAAGATAAGGAGACGAGGTGAGAGTTTTTATATTTAACTTAATGAATCATGTTTGCTAAAAATGTCAAAGATTTCCCTGTGTTTTGGATATTCTTTTTTTAAATTCAAGAATTTTTTATTTGACCCTATAATATAGCACAAGAAGTAACCTAATATATAACTATTAAAAGAAAATAAAAGATATAGGTATATCATTGTAGCCATTTTTCCTGTAGTATAAAACTCATAAGCATCATGGATTATAATAATGAATCCATAATTTTCTTTGGTTGGTCAAGTTTTGTTTTCAATTTCATCCCTTTTCATACTTGTTTGATTCATTATCGGACCTCATTAATGTTTATTTCAACTAGTTTCACATAGGATTCTCACAATAATAGAAAATTAATTTTTGTTTCATTAATTTGAAACATTTAAAGCTTCAAGGATAAAATTGAAACTTGCCAATTTAAAAACTAACATGAACGGGAAAAAATAGAGGGAAATTGAGAAAAGTTATTGTTATGTCTGTGTTATGTGTCAACGCATGTGAGAAGCTATTATACTTGGGTAGCATATGAGATGGCTTATGACATCCAATTCCACCCTTTCTTAGTGTCATCTAAATCATCTTGTTACGGTCTATCTCTACATGTAACTTGTGTTGATGGAGGGGTTTTAGTTTGGCTTTGATGAACTATTTTTTTTTCTTTTTTCTTTTCTCTATCCTCATCTTAAGTTCCATGGCTAAAACTCTTCAGAACCTATAGTGGGATGCCATTTTTTCTTGGGTGTCAAATGTAGTCCTTATTTTTTCTACTATTTTTGCTAGTCTTTTTTTTTTCTTTTTATTTTCATCCTTTAATATTGGGCTTGTTAGGAATAGAATTTCATTATTATTTTTTATTTTTCTTCTATAGGGCTAATCCCAGTCCAATAACTCTTTTAATAAGTTTGTTTAGTTAACCTTACCCGAGTTTCCTCGTATTTTTTAAATAGATTTTTTTTCTAATTTCATCCTACAACATTAGGTTGGTTAAAAATTGAACTTTATATTTTTTTTATTTTCTATTTATAAAGTAATCTTAGTCTCATGACCTGGGTAGCAGGTTTGTTTGGATTGACTTAGTTTTTTAGCCCCTTTTAAAAATTATTTATTTCAATTTTATCTTTTGATATTAGGTTGGTTGGGATTCATGATATTTCTTTTATCTTCTTTCTATGGAGTTGTCTTTATCTTATGATATAAGTCATGTGTTTAGCGAGTTAGCATGAATTGTCTCTAGTTTTTTTCTTAAATAGTTTTTTTTTTAATTTTATCCTTCAACATTAAGTTGTTTGAAAATTAAGTTTTTTAATTCCTTTTAGTTTACTTTCTTTGGAGTTATCCATTCTCATAATCTTTGTTACGAGTTCTTAGGGTTAACCTAGGGTTTTTTTTATAAAAAAATCAAATATATTTTTTAATTTCATCCTTTAACATTAAGTTGGTTGGGATTTGTGCATCGTATTTTTTTTAAATTTGTTTTATATAAAATTATCTCATTTTCTTAACTTGTGTTGTGTGTTTGGCGGGATAACTAGGTTTATTTAATGTATTTTTTTGTTTTTTTAATTTAATATTTTTTTAGTTATTATATGAGATTATCTCGTTCTTATGACTTGTGACACAGGTTTAACGATTAACTCAAATTAACTTAAGCTACTCTTTTTTATCCTTTTTTAAATAGTTTTTTTTTAGTTTTATTCTCCGACATTAATTATTTAGGAATTAAGTTTCATGATTTACGTTTTGATTTGCTTGGATTATTACGGTTTCATAATTTGTGTTGTAAATTTTATAACTGAACCAGGATTAACTTGAGTTAATTTAGTTTGTTGCCATCTTAATTTTTTTTAAAAAGATATGGTCCATAATATCATTAGCTTAATATTTAAAAAAAGCATAGTCCAAAATAGATCATGTTTTAATTTGATGATTAAATTATTCTTTGTACTAAGAAACACTTTAACAATGTAATTGGTCTTGTTTTTTAACATTTTAAAAATGTTAAAACCGACCAGCAGCTTAGAGCGAATCACATATCTATTTTATTACTAGACTGATAAATGGTGATATGCATTCTAATAAGAAGGACAATAATGTATTTTGCAGATGCGAGGACTGATATTCACTTGTTTTGGTGCTCATGAATTCATGCGAACTTTGGTACTACAACGCATGGGTTGTCTTCTATTAATTTAATGAGCCTCCAAAAACTAGATTGGTGACAAAATCTTGAACCTTCAAGTTTTATAATACAAGGAGAAATGGAGAACGAACTGTCATATTATATTTTTATTGACAGCATGTACAAGTGAAGACCTAATTTATCTATTAATAAACAGAAAGAAAGAAAGTCTGTCTGTCTCCTGCCAAGAGTCAAATTTATAATCTTATACACTGCATCCGACCATCTTCCACACGTGCGTCACTTAGCACTCTAGAATCTCACCAAGCACGCCCTCTTTTTTATTCATTTTTTTGCGTGATTTCTCTTTCTATGGGTTTTTCTTCTTAAAAACTAGAGGCGCCACCAGTCCCGCTGGTTAACTGGGAAGTCAGCTGCAGCTAGGGAATTATCAAATAGTTAACAACTCAAGGTTCAGATTCTTCGAGGGTTGAAGAGTCCATATATATATATATATGTATATATATATATATATGTATATATATATATATATGTATATATATATATATATGTATATATATATATATATGTATATATATATATATATGTATATATATAGATTCAGAACAATGAAGAATGAAAAGTCTGTGTTCCACAATAATATGTGCGCAATAATTCTTATTTCTCACGATGGTTGGTAGACTAAAACAATTAACAAGTCTTACTGTGTGTGGGTCACGTTGTATCATGTTTTTACCCTTTGAGGTTTATTCAGCCTTTGGTGAATACAAGTGTAAATGATATGCTTAAGAGCTTGTTAGAGAAAGATCTATTGGTTCAGACAGTTAAAATAAAATATATATCATATTGAAAACAAGAAATCAAGATGTGAAAAATGTACTTTTCATTAATTTCCAGCCTCGTAGTTTGAGCATCAAATTCCCTCAGCATGAACGCAATGAGTTGGGGAATAAAGGACCATTCCAACAGCCAATTATCAAATTTCAGATTCTGTGATGTAGAGAAGAAGAAAAGAAGAGAGATAAAATTGTGTTCCGAGCAACTCAAAAGCCACTTCTCTCTATCACTTTTGTTTTAGGCTAATCGTTTCTACTTTCTTTTTTAGAACAAAGTTTTTTCAGATTCATGTGCATTTTCTTCAAAGCGTAGCAGCAAATCTCCTTATCTCACACGGAGGAAATGTTCAGGTTGTAATTTCTCTATTTGAGTAGCCCAAATGGTGTCGACTCCATGGTACCAAATGGAGCTCGTTGTAAAAATTCTGGTCCTTGGCATCATCTAAGCAGCAATCTATTTGCATGCTAAAGTGTGCAGCACTTGAAAGCATGACTAGAAAGACATGGGTTTATTAAGTACGATGTATGCATGGCAACAAAACCACAGAGTCAATGGTTTAAGCAAATTGTGTTACTGAAGAGAAAGTACGCCTTCGTTACATGAGATAGATGTTCTTATTGTAGATTTGTAGACTTAAAGCTGCAGGGAGCATGCTCAAAAACAGAAACTCTGTATGCAGAACAAATCCTGAAACCAGAGGCAGGAGATTGGAGCTAAACGAGGGAGATGTCGAAAAGGTTAGACACGATAATATTTTTTGAGTACTTCGTTATATAATGCATATCTATGTGCTTAGGATGCTTAAAGTCGCTGCTTTCCAACAGTAGATGTAGAAAGCATACATTTATGTGAATCCTCACGGAGTCCTTCTCTTTATGACCATCAGCAGAAAAGGATCAATCATAATTACCATTGATATGGCTAGACTCTGCCAAAGGGCTGTTTCTTCCGATTGATTTTGTTTTAGAAGACCCCCTACTTTCCATTCTTTAAATGTAGGGTTGAAGAGTGGAAAATTCATTCTGTACACTAACATATGACTGGAAATGATTCAAGTAACTGGACGTGACTGCTTTCTTGGTCTTCTTCAGCGATCTGTTTCCAGAGAGGATGTTCAACTCGTAGAAAAAAGCATATGAAAAACACTAGACAGAATAAAATATAGAAAGGAAAGTTACCCACTTCAGTTTCAAATGAATGAACAACCGTGTGTTGTGCAGTTGAATTGATGGTTCCTTGAAGCCTGCTAGCACAAACTTTTGTGTTTTTGCTGCCAACAGCTGAGACTTTTTTCAAGTCTCCGAAGAGAAGATTGAAGATTGCTCAGGAACTAATTAAGTTCTACATCATCTTTCTGTGGCATCATGGGCAACAATTTGAATATCTGTAAATCATGCAGTAAGAAACATTGCATAATACTTTGCATTTCACAGGATTGTTTCCAAAATTACAATATTGGCCGCCAGCCTACATTGTCCTGGTCACTAACATTAAAACATCTGTATAGCCTGATACATGTACCAACAAGTTTTTCTTGTGATCAGTAGTCATCTTCATCTCTTGATCCAAAGAACCTCCTGACAACAGCCGCCATAGCACCAATAAACATAAAGAATACAAGAGTTTCAAACCCACCTCCAATGCCAACGGCAACACTAGGACCTGGTGCAAAGAATGAAAATGGAGACCAGCCCCAGCCACCATAGAATGGTACACCGTAGCCATACCCATATCCACCAACTAAAGGAGGGGCCACTGGTGGATTGACATATATATTGGTCCTTCACAAATATAACAGAAACTAAATCAATAATAAGCAACGTGAATAATTATAATATTTCATTTTAGAGGGTTTAACACAAAGATGTAATCAGAACAAAGAAGGAAAGTAGATTCCAGTGACACATTCAATAGCCTTTTCTTTGTGCTTTGGTTCGTGTAAGAAATATGCCTTTACGTAGCAGCCTTACTTAATGAAACATGTAGTATCTGGAACAGCAACGTAAGAAATTGCTTTCTTTTCTTTCTTCAGACATTCGTTTTCCTTTCCCCTTCTTCAACATACTTCACATTTTGTGCCTCTGATTCAATTCTTTCATTAATCTGTTCTATTTCTTTGGCTTTCTCTTCTCATTCTGAGTCTGTATGAAACCTTCGTTTCACAAATGGTACACAAACAACATGACAACAACCAGCTTTTAATCAACTTCTTTACATGATAACTTTTCTTTATCCCCAAAACAGATTGCTCCAAGTTCTTTCACCTTGATATTTTCATTCTATCAGTATTTCAGCATCTTTGAGTACCAATTCATCTTTGCAGCAGGGCTGCACTTGGCTAACCCCACGTCTCACAGTACTGGTTGCAAAATGCCTGGACTCTGCCCTTTTCTCCTTAATTTTTTCCTTATTTCTCTAGACTAGAGAAAGGTGTCCTGCCCTAGTTTATTTCTCTCATATTACTGTGGCTTATTTCAGAATTACTAATCACACATTCAAGCTTTGTTCAGTAGGTTACAATATTCAAGATAATGCAACTATCTGAATACAGGCATTCATGCACCAAGAGCTTTTTACCATGAAAGTAGATCAAATGTCACTCAACCAGTTCCACAAATCACATGACTAACGAAGCATGTCCCCTAAGCTTTCTACAATGGAATGTAAATTTAACATTCATAAGTTCAAATTTGACTGGGAAACTTCAATTTGAGATTTATCCTATCAATCCTTGCTTTGTGCATGCAAGATGACTTCCCTTCACTGAAGTAGCAGTCTTGTTAACTCGATCGTGCAGCACTTCCAGCAATGATCAACTCACCAAATGTTATACTTGTAACATGTCAAGGGGTATCTGCACCAGAACTTTAGTGTCTCAGCTTTTTCAAAGATAGTACATCTAATTTTTCCTTCCTTTTCTTGGTCCAATGGTGCAGTTATGAAATGAAGATAATGCTCCTCCTTTCTGAACCCATCCCGCTTCAACTCTGATTGATTTACTTCTGTTGCTTTAAACAATACCAAGAAACTAATCTAGTTGGCAAGAGTACTCTGATTAAGAGTTTAGACTCCAATGTTCCATGCAAGCAAATCCCGACCAAATTCATGACTGAGTACGGATCTCCTAAATTATGTGATCTATGGCATCTCCAAACCAGACTGGCCAACAATTATTGAAATGAATGTCTTGAATGAGGTTGAACTGACAACAGATTTCACAGCCAAAATTAACACAAGACCATTCAGAGATTTAATTCATAATTGTTGAGTTCTCTCTAGGTAACCAACATACCAATAACATCACAACAATCAACTAAAAAGGAAAATATATATATCCAGCAGCCTTGTTTTACTAGTTAATTAATCACAGACCAAAAACAAATTATAACCGAAAAAAAGAGGCAAAAATTAAAGCTGTATGGATACGTTACCTCGAATTATTGTTGATTCTAGGAGCTGACCGAGGAGCTGATGACCGGAAGGCTTGACCACCAACTCTGCCACCAGACTTGGCAGCTGATGCATCACCAACAGACCCCACTGTAAGCATCCCAGCTGCTAGTGTCACCACGGCAAACTTTGTCAATTGGTCCACAGTTTTCCTGTAAGAACAAATGCCCAAAAAACAATCTTTAGCCTCTCTCGCACACACGCAAAGAAAGCATGATCGCAAATAAGGAATAAACGAAAGTCGCTGAGATCAAACAAAACCAAGTTTAGCAGTTACCTGCTGCTGCAAGAATCTTTTTGGTCATCTCGGGAGTAGTTGCATGAGACAATAGGAACTGAGTTTAAGAAATTCGTTTTGGGTTTGTGGAGTAATGGAGCGATGAGGGCGTTGGCTAGGAAGCTCTGTTGAAATGATGCTATAGCCATGGACATGTTGTACAAGTAAGTATATGACTCCTCTGGTGTCGTGTGTGAAGTTCTTTTCGGTTCTTACTTGTGTTGTTTCCTCGCAAGGGAAGGACCATTCTTTTCTTGTGTCCAAGCTCCACATACATGGTCGCAGATTTTATCCATTTCATGATTGGGAAGATGCCACGTGGTGCTATAGCAATGGCTGCTGGAGCTTCCGTCGAAGTTTCCAAAAATGGCTGCCACCCCATTTCTTGTTTCCAAAATATAAAAAAAATATTTTATGAATTCAGAGATTGGATTAATATTTAAGAAATTACTTTCTTTAAATATATGAAGTTATCGTGAAAGATGTGTTTTTAAGATTATTAGTTTGTAAATTGTCACAAATTCTCTTTTTTTAATAGAATAACGAATGCAATTACCCAGTCTTATTTTTTGAAGAAGAACCAGTTAATTACATTATAACTTATCTTTCACATGTAACAGTCGTAGGGTATGATCCTCCCAAGTATATATATTTTCAAAGTAGCTCATATTATTACAAGTCTTTTTTTCTTTTTTCTTTTTAATTTATTCAAAAATAAATAAATAAAAACACTACCATGCCAATTGGATTTGAACAAGCCTATGTTAGACTCGGATAATCTTTGCCTAAGCCTGATTATTCAGGATATGACACCGCACCGGTGGGGTTCAAGCTCTTTTTAAAGAAAGAAAAAACAAAGAAAGGTAAATTTGTTTTGTGATTTTGTGACCTTCCTATCTTTTTATTATTATTATTATTATTATTATTATTATTATTATTATGAGTGTTCAGACCAGTTTGCACACTAATTAGTATTTAAAAATGCATTTTTATCAAGGTTTTATATCATTATTTTGCACTTGAAGTATCAATAACTCCTTAACTAAAGCATGTTTTATAATAATGTATCTAATAATATAAGATACCTTTAATTTGTGGTAAATGTTCATTTTAAATGCAAGCCTATCACATAAATGAAATGATTGATTGATGAATTTAAGAACTGAAATTGAAAGGACAAACAGATGACTAAACTTAGAAAAGACATGTTAGTGTAATCCAAATTGGAACACTATTCGGTGATTGGGTTATATTTGGAGCTGTAGATTTTAGATTTAGGTCTAATTTATATAGATGGAAAGGTAAGACATAGGCCTACAACTTCCAAGATTAAAAAGACCACTTTTAAGTCCAAATTGGAGCAATAACAAAGAAGTCTGAATCTGTCTTCCAGCCCGAGCACTGTTCGATATTTTGGCCATATCTGGAGTTCTAGAAGTCCAAATGAGCTGAATGTTTTACACAAGAAAGCTGAGACAATTGCCTACAACTTTCATGTTACAACTGGCTCCAATTTTGACGTTATCAATGACGTTTTGGGCAGACAAGAGAAGATAAGGATTGTCACCAAGTCAAAAGTTGGCCACCCACTTATCAATTAGTCATCAAATCAATAGTTCCTAATTTTGGCCTATAAAAGGAGGCATTTGCCATGCATTTAGGCATCTTGGTTTCCAGATCAAGATCATGCTCTTCCTTTCTCTCTTTGTATTTTTTATGCTTTGTTTTCATTAATATTAAGTTTATGCCTTTCATTTCCTTTCCTTTACTTAGTTAACTTTTATGTTCTTATTTTGTTTATCTATTTTGCTTTCTTTCATTATGTCTAGCTAAGTTAATTATGTCAAGGTGAAAAGGTTACACTAATGGTGTAAGAATAAGTATAATGTAAACTTAATATGGACTTTAATGTTTGATACTAACATGTTTTATATTTGTTATCTTGTTCACTCTTTAATACTTTGCTTGTTAAATGACTAATCTTGATTTATGTTGTATAACACTTGGTACAACAAATGCTTGGCACTTTCATAGCCCATAATGTATGGTATAACCGACACCTGAGCTATGAAAGGAACTTGATTTATTGTTAACATAAGTTATAATCATGAATGCTTGACGAGATTTACAAGTATTAGCATTAATTGAATAAGATGACTAATGTAATCATGTTAACAATATATAATCTGATTGGAACCTCCTTTGTGTGTGGTTTCCAATTCAATAATAAGAGTTTATACTATACTTGTTTGATATACCATTAGTGGAACCTCTAACCTTGACATTTGTTATTATCATTGTTTAATCGTTACATTAATATTCCATCTCAAAGTTCTCATCTTCTTCTTCTTCTTCTCCTTCTTTTTCTTTATTATTATTATTATTATTATTATTATTATTATTATTATTAGTACTACTACTACTACTACTACTACTACTACTACTACTACTACTACTACTACTACTACTACTACTACTACTACTACTACTACTACTACTACTACTACTACTACTACTACTACTACTACTACTACTACTACTACTACTACTACTACTACTA
>NW_011500037.1:388999-412363 GCF_000495115.2 Populus euphratica | reverse complement strand
GTGTTAGGACACTTAGAGACCACATGAATCCCATAAGAACAAGTGCACCATCATGCATAGTTTTTCCTCCTGATGCATCTCATTTTAATTTTAAACCAGGCATTATTCAACTTTTACCTTCATTTCATGACTTATAATTGAAAAATCCATTCTTGCATTGAAAGGAATTCGAGGAGGTCTGTAACACATATAATGATTCAAATTATAGCATGAAAACTATCAGATTAAAGCTTCTTTTTTTTTCATTAAAAGATAAAGCTAAAACATGGCTATAAAATTTGAGATCAAGATCCATAAGTGTTTGGGATGAAATGCAACATCAGTTTTTAAATAAGTTTTTCCCATCTCATAGAACAAACTCTTTCAAAAGACAAATCACCACTTTCAGTCAAAAACTAGGAGAAACATTTTACCAATATTGGGATAGGTATCGAGACTTGCTTAATACTTATCCTCATCATGGTTTTGAAACATGGAGATTGGTTTCATATTTTTATGAAGGTTAATACCTAGAGATAGGCAAATGGTTAAATTGATATGCAATGGAACTTTTGAAGATAAAGACCCTGATGAAGCAATGAAGTACTTAGATTTGTTAGCTAAAAATGCTCAAAATTAGGACACTATGGGTACTTATGAGGCACCGGGTAAAACTCAACCTCATACATCTAGTGGAGGTATGTACAACCTTAGAGAAGATCATGATCTCTAAGCGAAGTTTGCATCTTTAGCTAGAAAAGTTGAGGCATTAGAATTGAAAAAGAGTGGTCAATTAAAATTTGTTGAAAACATTGTGTGTCAAATATGTGAAACATATGAACACTCAACCAGTAATTGTCCAACCTTACCTTCTTTTAAGGAATGTCTCCATGAATAAGCCCATGCTTTAAACAGTTTCCAAAGGGCCAACCACAACCCATACTCCCAAACATATAACCCTGGTTGGAGAAATCACCTAAATTTCAGTTGGAAGAGTGATAATAACAATGTATAAACTTCACAACCACCATTTCAAGCACACCATAATTTTTAAAATTCTCATGGATATGCACCTCCTTATGCTCCACCTCCTAGAAAAAATCTTGAGGAAACATTGTATGCATTCATTGAAAAGCAAAAGACAATCAATACTCAACTTGCTCAAAATATGACAGATTTTAAAGATACTCTTACAAAATTGACATTTGCTCTCAGTTTCCAAAAGAAAGGTAAGTTTCCATCTCAACCACAACAAAATCTCAAGGGGCAATACAATGCAAATGCAAGTAGTTTTGGAAGCCAACACATGGATCAAGTCAAATTAATCACTACTCTTCGCAGTGGTAAGGTTATTAAAAAACCCACTCTTGAACTTATGAGAAAGATAATGAGTTAATCTCTGAGGGTAAGGAAGGGGTTGAATTTGAAAATTATAAAGAAACGACTGCTTCCCTGCCAGCACTTCCATTTCCTCATGCCATGACCAAACAAAGAAAAGTCAATTATAACTCTGAAATCTTTGAAACTTTCAAACAGATAAGGATCAATATACCTTTGCTGGATGCTATTAAATAGGTTCCTTCTTATGCTAAATTTTTAAAAGATCTGTGCATTGTGAAGAGAAAATTGAATGTGAAAAAGAAAGCCTTTTTAACCGAACAAGTAAGTGCCATTCTTCATAACAATAATGCTTTAAAATATAAAGACCCTGATTATGCTACAATTTCTTGCTTTATTGGAGAATATAAAATTAAAAGAGCCTTACTTGATCTTGGAGCCGGTGTGAATTTACTTCCATATTTAGTTTTCCAAAGTCTCAATCTAGGTGAGTTAAAACCAACTTCTGTAACTCTCTTACTTGCTGATATATCTGTAAAAGTACATAGAGAAATAATTGAAGATGTGTTAGTATAAGTCGATAAATTCATTTATCTTGTGGATTTTGTTGTCTTGGACATACAACCTGTTGAAACATGTAATTTATTTCCTGTTATTTTAGGAGTCCATTTCTTGCAACTTTTAATGCATTGATTTGTAGGATTAGACTGATGAAGCTATCATTTGGAAACATGATATTAGAGATGAATATTTTCAACATTTACAAGCAACCTAGAGATGATAATGATTCACAAGAAGTAGATCTTATTGATAAATTAGTTTATAATCAATTTGAATCTACCGTGAGTAAAATAGAGTTTGATGAATCTGAAGATGTGCAAATGATTTATTCTCAAGAAGAAATCATAGATGAAAAAAACACCGAAAATATTGATGCGAATCTTTTGTCAAGAGTGACAACAAATTTGACATCACACCAATCGATGACTACTTTCCTGACAAATCCCTACTTTCTCTTAGTCCAATGCCTTGGTATGATAAAAATATCAATTTTCTTGCTTCAGAAGATTTGCCAGCTGATTAGAGTACCCAAGACAAAGAAAAGTTTTTGAACGAAGTAAAGAACTTTTATTGGGATGACCCTAACTTATTCAAATATTGTCCTGATCAAAATATTCAAACATGCATTCCTGATAATGAGGTAAGTAGTGTCATTTAACTTTGTCATTCTGAAGCATATGGGAGTTATTTCTCATAAAAAAAGACAGCTGCAAAAATCTTTCAAAATGGATTTTATTAGCCCACTATGTTCAAGGACATGTATGCATTCTGCAAAACTTGTGAAAATTATCAAAAAGTTGATACTGGTAAAAAGGTTTTGTTTTATAATGTTCAACTCTATTTATTCCCTAGAGAGCTAAGATCAAGATGGGGCAGTCCATTTATTAAGAAACATGTGTATCTTTATGGGGCCTTTGATATTGAGAATCCAAAAAATGACAATGTTTTTAAGGTAAATAGACATCGTTTAAAAGCTTACTTTGATAATTTTCCTAGTGAAAATGAATCAATTGGTTTGAATGATCTTGTAGATAAAGGTTGATTATTTTATTTTTCTCATATTATTTGTGTGTTTTGTGTTATTTTTTTGTGACTCTTGGTTTGCTAGTCTCTCTCACCTCGGTTAAATGACAGATAATGGTACTCCGTGACTCTTAAGTCGGTTTTTTCAGTTTCCCATGATAACTAATAACTGTGTATATATTTATTCAATTCCTTTTTCCTTCTCTTCTCTTTACATTTCTTTTCCACTTCTCATCTTAAAAAATGGACACCACTCTTGAAAAATTAAAAAAGTATTTTCTCGCTTTGCCTTAAAATGCGATTACAAAAATTTACCGAGCTAGGTGTGCAAGATTAAGGTTGTTAATGAACCATGGAATTCCTGAAGAGATTTGCTGGTTAATTGAAGCAAATGTTCGATTATCAGGTGAGTCTTCCAATTCTTTCATTTCACACATGCCTGGAATAGGTAAAATCACTTTTGCAAAGAAACGTCATGCAAAACGACTGAAAGTCTGCCATCGATGTGCAAGATGGACTTGAAATGCATAATGTCGTTCTTTAGAAATGGTATCTGTAAACCGTGAAGATAAAATACTATTCATTAAGGATGGCCTGAGTAAGGGGTCTTTAGATAATCTTCTATTGACTCTTGAGACACATCCTAGTGGAGATGTGCATCGTGTAATTCATGATTTATGACCACTATTCCATAAAGAACATGCTCAACATAGTCTTGGAAATCTGAATAGAAAAGACCCTGTTTATCGATTTTTAAGAAAACTGGATGGGAAGCCTATCCCCGACCCATAGAGGGCGTTTAAGCCATTCTTGGACGTAAAACCAAGAGAAGATGTGAGCCACAATCACAACTACGATTTGAGTTAAAAACTTTTGTCTTTTGGTTTTATTAATAGCATAATATTTATGTTTTGTTGTTTCTTATATTTGTTTAAGTGTGTTTCAGATTTGTCGATATTCGTTATTTCAGATGATATTTTCTATACTCTATCTTTCTACTCTATGAAATTGAGGACGATGTTTCGTTTTGGTTGGGGAAGAGGGTAGTAGTTGACAAAAAATAATAACTAATTGTGTTTTCTATTTCATAAAGCATGTGCAAAATTGTTGTTACTAGGATGACAGAGTAAAAGAGCTCTTTTACTAAAGTGACTCTTGAGATGTATTTTAGTAACCATTCTTAACAAGGTCTATCATAATACTCCTTGAAATATTCAAGTTTACAAATTCTCGCATTATTATTACTTACTTTTGCTCATATACTTATTTAACTTGTATTCTTAAACCTTAATTTTCACATACATACTTTAATATATAATTGTGGGTTGCACATTGGATTATTATATTATTTATGTTTTTTTGTTAACGGTAACAACTAAGAAAAAGGGATAGTATATAATTTAAAAAAAAACAAAAAAAAAAGCAAAAAATAAATTGATGATAATAAAAATGTAGATAAGTTTGGTTTCGTAGCCTCTCTAACCTAAGCAATTAAGCCCGAAGGTTTGGCCCATATCTGAAGTTTTAGAAGTCCAAATGACCTCAATTTTTTACCTAGAAAGCTGAGACAATTTTCTACAACATTCATGTTTTCAAGTGGTTATAATTTTGACGTTATCAATAACATTTTGGGCAGATAAGAGAAGATAAGGATTTTCACCAAGTCAAGAGTTGACCACCCACTCATCAATTAGTCATCAAATCAATAGTTCCTAATTTTGGCCTATAAAAGGAGGCATTTGCCATGCATTTAGGCATCTTGGTTTTCAGATCAAGATCATGCTCTTGCTTTCTCTCTTTGTATTTTTGTAATGCTTATGTTTTGCTTTCATTAATATCAAGTTTATGCCTTTCAATTCCTTTCCTTTACTTAGTTAATTTTTATCTTATTTATGTTCTTATTTTGTTTATTTATTTTTCTTTCTTTCATTATGTTGAGTTAAGTTTATTATATCAAGGTGAAAAAGTTACACTAATAGTGTAAGAATTAGTACAGTGTAAACTTAATATGGACTTTAATGTTTGATACTAACATGTTTTGTATTTGTTATCTTGTTCACTCTTTAATACTTTGTTTGTTAAATGACTAATCTAGATTTATATTGTATAACACTTGGTATAACAAATACTTGCAACTCTCATAGCCCATATTAAGTTAAATGTCAAGGTTATACTTGCATGGTATAACCGACACCTCAGCTATGCAAGGAACTTGATTTGTTGTTAACATAAGTTATAATCATGAATGCTTGACGAGATTTATAAGTATTAGCATTAATTGAATAAGATGACTAATGTAATCATGTTAATAATTTATAATATGATTGGAACCTCCTTTGTGTGTGATTTCCAATTGAATAATAAAAATTTATACCATACTTGTTTAACATACCATTAGTGGATCCTCTAACCTTAACATTTGTTATTATCATTGTCTAATCCTTACATTAATCTTTCATCTCAAACTTCTCATCAATTTCTTTATTATTATTATTATTGTTGTTGTTGTTATTGTTGTTTTATTATTATCTATAATTTATACAATTAACCTCCCTGTGGTTCGACCTCGGTCTTGTCGAGTCATTTATTACTTCGGCACTTCTGCACTTGGGAGAAGACATCAATGTTTTAGTCGTATCACATGCATTCTCTTTATATCTTGTAATGCATAGTATATTGGATATGAATGAAAAACACCCATGCATAATGAATATTATTTGTGAGGGAACGCACTACAAAGCTTTAGGTTATGTGGGGGCTAGTATCTTACCTTATAACTTGAGTCAATGTTTAAGTTTGTGCAAACCCTAAATACTCGATGAATGTTTTTATTGATAATGATTTGTATATGTGCCATTTCATTACCTACTAAACTCTCATATTGCCTTCACAAGGGTGATCACTGACACGACTAAAAGATTGATGTCTTCTCCCAAGTGCAGGAGTGTCGTCAGATCAAGATCATGCTCTTGCTTTCTCTCTTTGTATTTTTGTAATGCTTATGTTTTGCTTTCATTAATATCAAGTTTATGCCTTTCAATTCCTTTCCTTTACTTAGTTAATTTTTATCTTATTTATGTTCTTATTTTGTTTATTTATTTTTCTTTCTTTCTTTTAGTCGTGTCATAATAACAACAACAGTAATAATAATAATAATAATAATAATAATAATAATAATAATAATAGTATTAATAGTAGTAGTAGTAGTAGTAGTAATAATAATAATAATAATAATAATAATAATAAAGAAAGAGAAGAAGAAGAAGATGATGAGAACTTGGAGATGGAAAATTAATGTAAGGATTAAACAATAATAATAACAAATGTCAAGGTTAGAGGTTCCACTAATGGTATATCAAACAAGTATAGTATAAACTCTTATTATTGAATTGGAAACCACACATAAAGGAGGTTCCAATCAGATTATATATTGTTAACATGATTACATTAGTCATCTTATTCAATTAATGCTAATACTTGTAAATCTCGTCAAGCATTCATGATTATAACTTATGTTAACAACAAATGTTGTGATTGTGGCTCACATCTTCCCTTTGTTTTACGTCCAAGAACGGCTTAAACGCCCTCTATGGGTCGGGGATAGGCTTCCCATCCAGTTTTCTTAAAAACTGGCAAACAGGGTCTTTTTTAGTCAGATTCCCAAGACTAAGTCGATCATGTTCTTTATGAAATAGTGGCCATAAATCATGAATTGCACGATGCACATCTCCACTAGGATGCGTCTCAAGAGTCAATAGAAGATTATCTAAAGACTCCTTACTCAGGCCATCCTTAATGAATTGTATTTTATCTTCACGGTTTATAGATACCATTCCTAAAGAACGACATTGTGTATTACAAGTCCATCTAGCACATCGATGACAGACTTATAGTCGTTTTGCACGACATTTCTTTGCAAAAATACTTTTACCTGTTCCAGGTATGTGTGAAATGAAAAAGTTAGAGGACTCACCTGATAATCGGACCTTTGCTTCAATCAACCAGCGAATATCTTCAGGAATTCCATGATTCATTAACAATCTCAATCTTGCACATCTAGCACGGTAAATTTTTATAATCGCATTCTGAGGCAGAGCGGGAAAATACTTTTTCAATTTTTCAAGATTAGTGTCCATTTTCAAATGATAATTGGAAGAGAGATTCAAAAAATTGCACAAATATATAGACAGATATCAGTTATTATGGGAAACTGAAAGAACCAACTTAAGTCACAGAGTACCGTTGTCCGCCATTTGACCGGGGTGAGAGAAACTAGCAAAAATCACTCAAAAAGAAACACAAAAAAGAAAATGTGAGAAAAACAAAATAATCAACCTTTATCTACAAGATCATTCAAATCAGCTGATTCATTTTCAATAGGAAAATTATCAAAGTAAGCTTTCAAACGATGTCCATTTTCCTTAAAATCATTGTCATTCATTGAATTTTCAATATCACAGGCCCCATAAGGATTGGTCCATCTTAATCTTAGCTCTTTAGGGAATGCATAGAGTTGAAAATTATAAAACAAAACTTTTTGACCAGTGTCAATTTTTTGACAATTTTCACAAGTTTTGCAGAATGCATGTGTGTCCTTGAACATGGTGGGCTAATAAAATCGATTTTGAAAGATTTTTGCAGCAGTCTTTTTTGACGAGAAATAACTTCCACATGCTTCAAAATGACAAAGTTTAATGACACTACTTACCTCATTGTCAGGAATGAATCTTTGAAATATTTGATCAGGACAATATTTGAATAAGTTAGGGTCATCACAATAAAAGCTCTTCACTTCGTTCAAAAACTTTTCTTTGTCTTGAGTACTCCAATTAGTTGGCAAATCTCCTACAGCAAGAAAATTGATATTTTTATCATACCAAGGCATTGGACTAAGAGAAAGTAAGGATTCGTTAGGAAAGTAATCATCAATTGGTGTGATGCCAGATGTCGAATCTATTGTCACTGTTGACAAAAGATTCGCATCAACATTTTCTGTGCGTTTGTTATCCTTGATTTCTTCCTCAGAATAAATCATTTGCAAATCTTCAGATTCATCCAACTCATTTTTACTTAAAGTAGATTCAAGATGATCATAAACTAATTCGTCAATATAATCTACTTCTTGTAAATCATTATCATCTCCAGGTTGCTTGCAAATGTTGAAAATATTCATCTCCAATGTCATGTTTCCAAATGATAGCTTCATCAGTCCATTCCTACAATTAATCAATGCGTTAGAGGTTGCAAGAAACGGACGTCCTAAAATAACAGGAAATGAATTACATGCTTCAACAGGTTTTGTGTCCAAGACAATAAAATCCACAGGATAAATGAATTTATCGACTTGTACTAACACATCTTTAATTATTCCTCTAGGCACTTTTACAGATCTATCGGCAAGTAAAAGAGATATATAAGTTGGTTTTAACTTACCTAGATTGAGACTCTGAAAAACTGAATATGGAAGTAAATTCACACTAGCACCAAGATCAAGTAAGGCTCTTTCAATTTTATGCTCTCTAATAAAGCAGGAAATTGTAGGACAACCAGGGTCTTTATATTTCAAAGCATTATTGTTTTGAAGAATAGCACTTACTTGTTCGGCTAGAAAGGCTTTCTTTTTCACATTCAATTTCCTCTTCACAGTGCAGAGATCTTTCAAAGCATAGGAAGGAACCTGTTTAATAGCATCCAGCAAAGGTATATTGATTCTTACCTGTTTGAAAATTTCAAAAATTTCAGAGTTGTGATTGACTTTCCTTTGTTTGGTCATGGCTTGAGGAAATGGAAGTGCTGGCGGAAAATCAGTCGTTTCTTTGCAATTTTCAGATTCATCCCCTTCCTTACCCTCAGAGATTGACTCATCATCGTTCTCAAAAGGTTCAAGAGAGGGTTTTTCAATAACCTTACCACTGCGCAGAGTAGTGACTGATTTGACTTGATCCATATGTTGGCTTCCAGAACTACTTGCATTTGCATTATATTGCCCCTTGGGATTTTGTTGTGGTTGAGATGGAAACTTACCTTTCTCTTGGAAACTGAGAGCAGATGTTAATTTTGCAAGAGTATCTTTAAAATCTGTCATGTTTTGAGCAAATTGAGTATTGATTGTCTCTTGCTTTTCAATGAATGCATGCAATGTTTCCTCAAGATTTCTTCTAAGCAGTGGAGCATAAGGAGGTGCATATCCATGAGAATTTTGGAAATTGTGGTGTCCTTGAAATGGTGGTTGTGAAGTTTGTGCATTGTTGTTCTCACTCTTCCAATTGAAATTTGGGTGATTTCTCCAACCAGAGTTGTATGTTTGGGAGTATGGGTTGTGGTTGGCCCTTTGGAAACTGTTTAAAGCATGAGCTTGTTCATGGAGACATTCCTTAAAAGAAGGCAAGGTTGGACAATCGTTGGTTGAGTGTTCATTTGTTTCACAGATTTGACACACAATGTTTTCAACAGATTTTAATTGACCACTCTTTTTTAATTCTAGTGCCTCGACTTTTCTAGCTAAAGATGCAAACTTGGCTTGAAGGTCATGATCTTCCCTAAGGTTGTACATGCCTCCACTAGATGTGTGAGGTTGAGTTTTACTCGGTGCCTCATAAGTACCCGCAGTGTCCCAATTTTGAGCATTTTCAGCTAACAAGTCTAAGTACTCCATTGCTTCATGAGGGTCTTTATCTTCAAAAGTTCCATTGCACATTAATTCAACCATTTGTCTATCTTTAGGTGTTAACCCTTCATAGAAATGTGAAACCAATCTCCATGTTTCAAAACCATGATGAGGGCAAGTACTAAGCAAGTCTCGATACCTATCCCAACATTGGTAAAATGTTTCTCCTGGTTTTGGAGTGAAAGTGGTGATTTGTCTCTTGAAAGAGTTTGTTCTATGAGATGGGAAAAACTTCTTTAAAAACTGTTGTTGCATTTCATCCCAAGCACGAATGGATCCTGGTCTCAAATTTTGTAGCCATGTTTTAGCTTTATCTTTTAATGAAAAAGGGAAAAGCTTTAATCTGATGGTGTTCATGCTACAATTTAAATTATTATATGTGTTGCAGACCTCTTCAAATTCCCTTAAATGCAAGTATGGATTTTCCAATTCTAAACCATGAAAAGAAGGTAAAAGTTGAATAATACCTGGTTTAAAATTAAAATGAGATGCATCAGGAGGAAAAACTATGCATGATGGTGCACTTGTTCTTGTGGGATTCATATGATCTCTAAGTGTTCTAGCACGGTTATTCTCATTATTTTCATTATGAAGTGATTGATTATCTTCTTCGGCCATATTTTCTGAAAATGATGAGGATACCCTACAAAGTCTACCACTTGATGTACGTGACCACACTCTCATGCACGTGTAGGAATAAAATAAAAAGAAGAAGAAGAAAGCAAAAGAAGGAGGAAGAAAACAAAATAAAAAGAAACAAAAGAAAAGAAACAAAGTTATATACAAGAAAAGTGAAAAGAGAAAATAAAATAAATACTATAATTTATACAAGAACTTACCTCCCCGGCAACGGCGCCAAAAACTTGACACGACTAAAAGATTGATGTCTTCTCCCAAGTGCAGGAGTGTCGAAGTAATAAATAACCTGGCAAGACCGGGGTCGAACCACAGGGAGGTTATTTGTACAAATTATAAATAACAATAATACAACAACAATAACAATAACAATAACAACAACAACAACAACAACAACAATAATAATAATAATAATAATAATAATAATAATAATAGTAGTAGTAGTAGTAGTAGTAGTAGTAGTAGTAGTAGTAGTAGTAATAGTAGTAGTAATAATAATAATAATAATAATAATAATAAAGAAAGAGAAGAAGAAGAAGATGATGAGAACTTGGAGATGGAAAATTAATGTAAGGATTAAACAATAATAATAACAAATGTCAAGGTTAGAGGTTCCACTAATGGTATATCAAACAAGTATAGTATAAACTCTTATTATTGAATTGGAAACCACACACAAAGGAGGTTCCAATCAGATTATATATTGTTAACATGATTACATTAGTCATCTTATTCAATTAATGCTAATACTTGTAAATGTCGTCAAGCATTCATGATTATAACTTATGTTAACAACAAATCAAGTTCCTTTCATAGCTCAGGTGTCGGTTATACCATACATTATGGGCTATGAAAGTGCCAAGCATTTGTTGTACCAAGTGTTATACAACATAAATCAAGATTAGTCATTTAACAAGCAAAGTATTAAAGAGTGAACAAGATAACAAATATAAAACATGTTAGTATCAAACATTAAAGTCCACATTAAGTTTACATTATACTTATTCTTACACCATTAGTGTAACCTTTTCACCTTGACATAACTAACTTAGCTAGACATAATGAAAGAAATCAAAATAGATAAACAAAATAAGAACATAAAAGTTAACTAAGTAAAGGAAAGGAAATGAAAGGCACAAACTTAATATTATGATATTTTTCAAATTATTTTTTTTAAATCAACATCTTACTAGCATGAAGAAAAAGCAAAAAAAAACCTGAATAGCAATAAAAAAATATACACTCTTTTCTTTCTTTTCCCGTCTCTTTTTTTCTTCTCTTCTCTCTGAATGATTTTCACTGCTATTTATAGCTAATGAGGAGGGGACATAAAATCTTGGCACAATTTGCTTTAAACAAAAATTTCAATGTTACAACTGCCCCGTTTACCATCTTCAAAATTACTCTGTCTATTATGATAAAAATTTTGTATTATTAATTAGATTCAATTATATATAATAATAAATATTTATAGGGATAAAACTAAAAACTCAAATTAGTATTAGAAAAAGCTCGTTTCAACCGCTAAAAATCATTTTTAATTACCGAAAATTGTGTTGAAACACTAAAAAAAACTTTATATGAGTATCAACTCGATGGACTGGGCTTTTGACAAAAAATAACAATTTTGACCAAAAATAGCCTGAAATTCATTTTTCTATCCTGGTCAATATGGTTGGACCCATATTGACTCGGTGGACTTGGTTTTGATCGAAAATGATGGTTTTGACATGAAATGATCTGAAACTCATTTTTTATCCCGGTCAACATGGTGGAATCCATATTAACCTAGTGGACTTGGTTTTGATGGAATGATTTTTGGTTTTGATCTGAAATGGCCCGAAACTAATTTTTTATCCTAGTCGACATGGTTTGACTCATATTGACTCGGTAGAATCAGTTTGTATGGAAAGATGCGGTTGACCCGAGAAAAATATATTTTAAAATTTTAAACTTTTTTTTCTTAATTTTTTTGGATTTTTTATTAATAATAAAATAAAATAACATTCAAGAAAATCTTAGTGAATCCAAAATTGGGTTACAACAATGATGATTATATACAGTTATAAAGAAATGAAATGGTTTGGGTAGAAAACTTGAGTCAGTTAAAAAATTATTGTATTGTTTGTTTTGGGATACAAAATTCATTGTATAATTATTTCCTTTAAGGCATTGTTTATATTAGGAATCAACTTTTTTTAGCATGATTTATTGTATTGATTATGTAACTATTTTATATGCTTTTTTAATGTTTATTTCCCTTAGGTTTTATCAGCCAAAAACTTCACTTTTTTTTTATGGATAGTAAGATTATTTATGCAGCATGTATGAGAGCAACTGTAACTGTGATAATTATAGGGGTAGTTATTATTGAACAAGAAAGAAATAGAAATTATATACCAAGAGAACCACGTATAAATGCAATTGCTCAATGATAATTCTATATGGATAGTATTTTGAATTGAGGTGATAGATATTGCGTTGAACAAATTCTTATGAAACCAGTTGTCTTATATAAATTGTGTGATGTTCTCACAATTCATGATCTATTACGATCAACTCAAAATGTGTTTATTAGGGAGCAACTAATTGTGTTCTTAAAAATTATAGGCCAAAACCAAAGATTTTGTTTTATTGGTGGTATATACTATAGGTTTGTTGAAACTATCCATCTTTACTTTAAAATTATTTTAAAAGCAGTTCTTGAGTTATATAAACACCTAATTAAAGACCCACACGATACAGTTCCAGCAGAGATAATGAATAATTAAAGATTTTATCCTTATTTTCAGGTATGAGAACAATATCAATATTTTTATACATTAATTAATTACATCTAGAAGAAAAGGTTATAAATTATTTTTTCATGTTTATATAGGATTGTGTAGGAGCAATTGATAGTACTCATGTTCCTGCAAATGTTCTTGTTGAGATTCAAGGAAAGTTTCGAGGTCAAAAAGAAGAAACAATACAAAATGTTTTAGCAGCTATAACTTTTGATTAGAAGTTTATATATGTTTTAGCTGGCTAGGAATGAAATGCACATGATTCACAGGTTTTAAGTGATGCATTATCAAGATCTAGTGATCTAAAAATTCCAGAAGGTATATAATAAAGTATTTTTTATATGCAATAAACATATAAAATGTTTAATTAGCTAAAGATAGTAATAGGGTTTTTTTTTATTTGTAGGAAAATATTATCTTGGTGATACTGGTTACAGTATTCAAAAAAGAATCATTTCTCATTTTCGTGGAGTTTGATATCACTTGAATAAGTTTATAGAACATTCATTAGAAAATAAAAAGGAGCTATTTAATCTTCGACACTCTTCTTTGATAACTGCTATTGAGCGAGGGTTTGGTATCTTGAAGAGTCATTTTAGATCAATTGATGGAAAATCTTTTTGGTTTTACAAAACACAAGTAGATGTTGTGCTTGCATGTTGTATTATTCATAATCACATAATGGGAGTTGATCCTTATGACTTTTTTATGGAAGAAATATGTTCAAAAAGTGAACGAATTAAAGGAACAATCAACTTAAGTCAATGAGAGGAAAAGGAAGAGAATAGGGAGTGGATAACAGAAAGAGATATGATTGCATCAATCATATGGAATGATTATAACACTCAAAGAAACTAGTAATTGAGTGTTAACTATATTTGTTTGTATTATCTTTGTTATGTATTTGGAGTAGATGTTGACTTTATTATAAGTTCTTATGTATTTTATTTATTCTCTTTTAAATATTAATTGTAGTTTTTATATGAAATTTATTAAATCTAAATATTATATGATTTTATTTTGTATAAATTTGTAATTTCATTTTTATAGAAATGAGTTCCACACAGAATGAAAAATGTAAGGGCAAGCACTTCACATGGTCTAAGCCTATGTCTCATATGTTACTTGAGATATTAGTTAAGGAGGCACTTAAAGGAAGCAAACCTTCTTCAACCTTTAAAGCAGAATCTTTTATTAAGGTGGCTACAAAAATCAATCAAAAGTTCAACATGCAATGCGAGCCTAAGCATGTGGACAATCATCTCAAAACTGTGAAAAAAGAATGGGAAATAATAACCAAACTTAAAAATAAAAGTGGTTTTGGCTGGGATGATTGTTTAAAAATAATTACAGTTTTGAAAGATGTATATGATGAAAAAGTAAAGGTATGATAAATATTATACTCTTTTTAATTTTTATATTTACTTTTGTTTCTAAAATGTTATACAATGAACTAAAAAATTGCATATTCTAAACTTTATGAACAGGCACATCCCAATCGTGACAAGTATCTCAACAAAAAACTTGATATGTACGAGGCAATGACAATTATTGTTGGAAAAGACATGGCAACCAGAAATTATACCAAATCATATGTTAATGTCAACTTGCAAGAAAACACTAAAGAGCAATCAATTTCAATTGAAAATGAAGGGGAATATGAAGAAACTTCTAAGGAAAAAGAGATATCTTCCTCCAGTACATAAAAGAGACAACATAGAAAGAGAAATCGCATGTATAAAGATGCTGTTGTTGAAAAGTTATCTAAACAGATTAGAGATGTAGCATTTGCAATTCAAAGCATCAACAAAAATCAATTTGATGTTAATGCGCTGTATACGGAAGTGACGAAAGTTGAAGGCTTCGATGAGATCACTCTTAGAGATGCATTTGATCACTTAGTCCAAAATAAAATGTTGGCAAAAACATTTATGACAAAAAATGCTAATTTGGGTTCAGAATTTTGTGAACCAACACTACCACATGCTTGCTTGCTAAGATAATTTGACTATGATAAAAAACTATATGTTTGTTATCTGACAAGTATATTTACTTATTTAATTATGTATAGCATATTTATGTTTGTTAATTTGAACTAATATATATGTATATGACATCAAAACTTAATATTTATGCATGACTATGTTTGATGGTAGATATTTATATTCATTTATTTATGCTTATTGGATATATATTAAAGGGATATTAAAGGGATAACTATCTATATCCATAAAAAAAAATCTTTATCCAAAAAACTTATCAAAATATTTTTGTATTTATTTATCTTTTAAAAAAATCTTCATACAAAAAAAAACCAAATATCTAACTCTTATTATAAACTAATTTGACTTTTTTCATATGAAAAAAAAACATATTTTAAGCTTTTAAAATTGAAAAAAAAAATTAATAGGTTTTATTTATGAAAAATTTCATAAGGTTATATCTCTATAATATTATATGACATATATAATTATATTTTATAAAATAAGCTATATATGAACATAAGATATAATAAAAACATTCATCATTATATTTTTTATATTTTATTCTTTTATTGTAAGTGATTAAATATTTATATTTAATATTTTTTATATATTAGATAAATATAAATAAATAATTCATTAATAAATTATTTTTCAGTTTATTTTTGATACACTATCAAATATTAAAAAATATTTTTAAAAAATTTATTTTTAAAAATAAAGTTACTTTCTTATAAATAAATGGGGTCCAAGTGAAAGTGAGTTCACTTTCTTATTACTTTCTTAAAAATAAATTACTTTCTTATAAATAAATGGGGTCCAAGTGAAAGTGAGTTCTTACCACGAAAGGACAATTTCCCAACATACACAACTCATGTTGGTGGATGTAAGACACTGCTCAAGTAAAAGAAAGAAGAGAGATATTTAAGACATTTTTGGGGACAGCATTTTTCATCACTTCAACAATGGATAATGATCAAGTGACCCTGTTGGATTTCTGGGCAAGTCCTGCTGGGATGAGAGTGAGTCAAGTATGAGTACAAAGAACAAAGCTTGAGGAACAAAAGTGCTTTGCTTCTTGAAATGAATCCAGTTCACAAGAAAATTCCAGTTCTTATTCACAATGGCAAATCAATATGTGAGTCACTTAATATTGTTCAGTACATTGATGAAACGTGGAAGCAGTCTCCGTTGTTGCCCTCTGATCCTTATGAAAGAACTCAATCTATGTTTTGGGCTAATTTTGTGGACCAGAAGGTATGTTAATTATTTTTTATTATAATTTTTTTGCTTACCATTTTTAGATATATATCCTAGCGGATACAAATAGTTTTTCTTCCAAATCTGTTACCAGCTAGAACTGTAGATTTATGACCTGAAAGGGAAAATGATATGGACAGCAGAAGGAGAAGAGCAGGAGGCAGCCAAAAAGGATTTTATCGATTGCCTCAAGTTGTTAGAAGGAGAGCTAGGAGCCAAGCCTTACTTCGGGGGTGAGACCCTGGGCTTTGTGGATGTTGCCTTCGTCCCTTTTTATTGCTGGTTTCATGCTTATGAGACCATGGCCAACTTTAGCATAGTGGCTGAGTGTCCTCAGCTGATTGAATGGTGTCAGAGATGCATGCAGAAAGATAGTGTATCCAAGTCTCTAGCTGACCCCCCGAAGATCTACAACTTTACGATGAAGCTGAGGAAGATTTCAGAGAATGTATAATGTTAATTTTGTGTTGTTAATCAGGTACCATGTGCTACTATGTATTTGGAATAATGGGACACTTAGTTGTGTCTTTCCTTCGTTGTATGTTGTTCTTGTATTTAGTTTAAGAGAGTTATGTGCATTAAAAATAACAGGACACGTAGTTGTGTCAGTTGTTATATATTGTGTATTTTAAGAATGATGCAACCCTTTGCTTATGTCCGTTTATGTATGTTGTTCTTGTGTAATTCAATATGAGAGAGCTACGTATTTTAAAAATAACAGGACACTTAGTTGTGTCCATTGTTCTTGTGTATTTTCAGAATAAGGAGACACCTAGTTCTGTTTATCTATCCTTATATTGTTCCCATGTTTAGCATGACAGAACTATATATTGTAAAAATAATGGGACACTTAATTGTTTCTATTGATTTTGGGTGTAATTTGAGATCCCACTTATAAAAAAATAATAATAAAAAAAGGCACCTCCATTGTTGGGTTGAGCCGTATGTTTTCCACTCTTATGGAAATAGTTAGGTGACTTGGTTTATATTTTTCTTGAGGCTACGTAGTCACGGGAGGCATAAAGGCTGAAACACTAACAAAAACTAACTATCCCGGGATTGAAAAACAAGAAATCCCTTCTCACGTCTCTAATCTTTATTTTTTTTATTATCAAAACCCTCTAAATATATGTTATTATTGATATCTTGCATTTTAAATCATTATTAACACTACTAGAAAATTGGTAAATATTTAAGTTATAACTTAATATATATCTAGTTTTTTTGTTAGTGTTTATTGATGGATACATGAATGAAAAATAATATTGTTAAAGTGTTGGTATTTTTGTTTATATTTATTAATTTTCTTATAATATTGAATGGGCAGGAAAATCAGTGGTTTATGCACTATAATGAGCAGCCATGGCACTGTGTAATCTTCATTGTTGGTACTTGCAGATCCAATGCATTCTCAAAGATAATAATAGCTTCTTAGGTGTTGAAACTTGTTATGGATAATAAAATCGGTTATCTGCTAGCTGAAGGGTCTAGGTTGGTTTTGTTGCTTGGTACTGTTTTTGAAATTAATATTTTTTTTTTATATATTTTAAAGTTATTTTAATGCATTGATGTTAAAGATAATTTTTTTTTAAAAAAAATTATATATTTCTAAATAAAAAAAATATTTTTAGAAAAATCAATACCATAATCATATTATATACTTGGTATTAAAATTATAATGTTGTCTCGAGTAAACAACAACGAATAATCCTCACAAAGGATAGGATATGGTAATACAATAATGGATGTTGCTCTCTCTCTCTCTTTTCAATGTTTAAAAGAACACCGAATTGCAACAGTGATTAAAATTTGGGGGCATAAAAAATGTTTATGTAATATTTTCTTAAACTCTTGTGGGTTTTTATTAAATCCTTAAAAATCTAAAAATCAGAAACAGTGATTAAAATTTGTGACATTTTAGAAAGGCATGATTTAAGATTTCATGCCTTGTCCCTGATAAATGTGCAAAGGCAAAGTATCACCATTCAAAATAACTGGTTTTCTGTATTATTTTTTTTAATCATGGCATTTATTTTTTGAGTTTAGAATGATTAAATTCTAGTTCTTTGATTTACAAAATAAACACAATAATTGCAATGATTTGCGATGGAAATCCAATCCTTGCGTAGTTAATTTATCATTTTCCTTGGTCAAATCATCAAAATAAATTATTATTCTTCTTTTTTAAATTGTGGTAATTAAATAAGCTTTATTTTTATTTAGATTCTGACAAATGTCAACTAGGTTATAAATTAATTTATCAATAATCTAATTTGATTAGATCAGTTATTATATAATTTAATAGAAAACCAGCTGGAATCTGGATTAGTAGATAATTATTAAATTACCCATGAAAACCATGAAAGAATTGAATCTAATTCGAGTCAGAACGCGCACCATTAATGTTCAAAAGAAACCACCCGAAATCGAAGTCTAAAATGGTTAAAAAGCGAACAAAGAAAGAAACTAGGGCAATGGAGAGAGTGCCAAAAATATTCGGCACACAATGCCATGGTCAAAAACGAAGGAAGATTTCTTGCTTCGTGGAGAAGATGTTTCCACTTTTTCAACTCTTGAAAATGTGGGTATCTGTCTGCTAATCCTGCGAACAATTGCTAGCTATCAAGACCCCAGTCGCCGGAGTACAGCTCAGGCAATCCACAAAGTAGATTCTCCGTTGACTTCTCCCAAGAGTTATGGAAATATTATTTCCGGCAAACACTCTCCGCACCCATGAAACCTCTCTGTTATAAAATCTCAATTTATTTGTTAGATTGGGAAAAATGTTACCTATTCGTGCTATAATTACAAAATTTGAAAGCAATTACTTTTCTTTCCAGAGATCTGTGACTTTTGACCCTATGATGTGCCCATCTCACCCGCTGTTTACGGACACACGGTTTACAAAGCAAATTCGTTAAAACCAGCGCGACTCATGAGCAGGTTCAAAGTTTGAGTCAGAAATTGCATAGGTTAAGCGATGTTGACATGAATCAATTTTAAAAAAATATGCTGCTGATGTTGACATGGGAATTTTCAAGTGAAGGAGAGAATGAAGGTTATTAAAGAGTCTAGAGAGAGGTTTGGGAGGTTCTTTTATAGGTTTCCTGAAGGAGAATCTGCTGCTGATGTTTTTGATCGCGTTTCAGGTATTTTTCTTTCCGTTCGTTTTGTTTAGTTTGATTGATTTCTGTTGATGGGTTTTTGTTTTTTAGTTGAAATGAAGATTAGAGTAATGCTAATAGAAATATAAGGAAGAAATCAAAATGGGGTCCTCTTTGGACCAATTCTAAAAATAAAAAAAAAACATGGAGTTTTCTAGATAGGCAGGTCACCTGATAGCAAAACCATTGTTTAGGAAAAGCATTGAGTTTTAGCATGATCAGACAATTTATCTTGAAATCAAAATGGGGTCCTCTTAAAATCATTAAAAATTGCTTCTTGTCCTGCATTTTCTTGTTTGATTTATGTTTCCTTTTTGGTTTTGCTGTGTAGTTTGATTAATTTGTGTTAATTGGTTGGTTGAAGTGGATGTAGAACGATGGTGAATGTTGTTACTCAATTTTGGACCCCACGTGCTAGAGATGGTGTCTACCCGTTTTGAACCAAGTGTAGGAGTGTAGCTCACGTTTGCTAGAAAATTGACAAAAGCGGAGGAGAAAGAAAGATTTTTTTCGAACCCTGTTTCAGCCATTTCCTGCTCTCTTTATCCTTCCCCACTGCTATCGAAATTCTCAGGATTCTTAAGCTAATTAGGATTCCTTATAATGCTAAATTCATTCCTCTTTTACATGGGCTATAAGGTTGAAATAAATTCCTTGAAAGTGGCACTAGAAAAACCTAGTTCTACTACTGCCGCAAATTTTTTTTGTTTTGTTCCAACTTAGACCCTGATTCTGACTTAGGTTCGTGCAATATCTGACCATCCCAACTATATTCTATCACTCATGACATGTTGAAGAATGGACCTACACCTTGATTGGGTCCTAGGGCTCATTGTTCTTATGGCAGGCTCTCAGTCGAGGATGCTTGGCATTGTCAGTTTCCTGAATTTAGATCGGGAGACCCTTTTTGACCAACCAGATTGTGGCCTGATTCTATCATATCTCGCCTTGACTCCCCATGAAAGCCATAGTACTGGATGCATAGATGAATTTGGGCTTTCGAATCAATGGATTTCGATATCAGAAGCTTAAGCTCTGCACGTTTAAATATCTGACGTGAAAATAGAGAAATTATGCCGCAAGCAGGATTCTAACCCAAGTTTTGCACCGAAAAAATTCTACTGCCATCATGATTTTTCTGGGTCATTCTTAGGGTACTCCCAGTCATATCGGGATGCTCGGTATTTATCAGTTTTTGAATCAGATCAGGAGACCCTTTTTGACCGACGAGATCGCGGCCCGATTCTGTCCTATAAAATGATTATATCTCGCCCTAAATCCCTATCAAAGTTGTAATCCTACACGCATAGATGAATTTTGGCTTTCGAATCGATGGATTTTGATATCAGAAGCTCAAGCTCTGCACGTTTAAATATCTGACGTGAAAAATAGAGAATTCTGCCGTGAGCAGGATTCTAACCCAAGTTTTGCAGGACTGATTCGAAGGATTTTTTCTGGACCCAGGACTGAATCGAAAAGTGTTAAAATCAGGGATTTAATTGAAGAAGGATATGGAAAGTTGGAGAGGGGGCCTGGATCATCATAAATGGAAGGATTTTTACCACACCGAATAAGGAAGATAAGACTTTGCAGCTGCACCCTCCATCTGATTTCTTTCCCTTTTTCTCTGCTGTTTTCCTTTCTCATCATGTCTGATTGTTAGAGCTGAAGACCACGTTTTTGTTGCCTCATTTCAAAGGTAGCAGCTGGCTCTATGGAAGGAAATAAAAGAACCACACCATCCTCCAAAACTGGAAAGAAATCAGACGTAAAGCACCACCATAAAATCAGAATTTGCAGTTTCCTTTTGCGTTTTTTTTTACTGCAAATCAGTAGGGATTTGCGTCCTAGGATTAATGCATTGAATCCTTCCTAAATAGATATAGGTTAGACTATATATAAGCCCCTCTAATGACCTAGGAGAAGAGGAGAAAAAGAGAGAGAAAGGGGACGAAAAGAAAAAAAAAAAAGGGGGAGGAGAATAGAGGAAAAAGAGCAGCAAAGGAGAGGAGGCAAAAAAAAACGATAGGCAGGGAGTTAGTAAAAAAAAACGCAGGTAACAGGGGAACAGAGGGGTTTTGTTCTTTGATCCATAGAGCCTTTGTTTCCTATACATCCTTTCATCACTGTGAAAGAAACAAAAGAGAGGAGAAAGGAGAGGCAGGCGACGGGGAAACCAATTATTTCATTTGTTTCAGCATCTCTATTTTCGTCTGTCATTTACCAGCAGCCAAGGAGGCGATGGTATTCAAGGAAGCACGCTAAACCATTTCAGCGAAGACCTGCAGGTATTGTTTTGATGTTAAAAAAAAAGAACTCTTTTATCTTTTGGCTAAACCATTTCAGCGAAGACCTGCAGGTATTTCACTTTCATTTTCTATTTCCTTTTTGCCATACAATGAATGTCAGCTTTTGTTTCTTCCCATGGCTGTGAGTGTAGATTTTATTTTTTGTGTTAGAATTGCAGTTTCTTTGTTTCATTTAGTGCATAAGGAACCGGGAGAGGAGGGGCTGTCATCAACCCCCTTTTTAGCTCAGATGTTTTCCTTTTCTGCTTCATATTCTGGCGGGGAAGGAAATTGAAATTTGCGGGGAAACCTTCTGCAATTGCAGTAAGGTTTTGGGTGGATTCTAAAGGGGGGCGTTCATTTCTTTTGTGCTGTTAAAAGACATCATTTTGTGTTACTGTTCAAGTGAATTATAATTCACTTGAACAGTAACAAAACAGTTTTTTTCGGGTTTAAAAATGAACCGAATTTTATTTGAGAAAAATTAGTTTTTTGAGGGACCATCTTTGTTGTGTTATATTTTATTCATTTTTGAAGAATTTTGAGAATATATATATATGTATATATATATGTGTGTGTGTGTGTGTGTGTGTGTGTGTGCACAATTTGTGGTCTTTAATTGTGATTAACTGTGATGTTTATGTTTCGATAAAAAAAATAAAAATATATATTTCTTGTGTGCTGCATACGGCCAATACCCTAACATGTTTTCAACGTTTTTTTTATACAAAAAATATTGGAAGTTTTGAAAAATGTGTTTTCGCATGGATTTCTTAAACACAACGAAAATTGTTTTCTTGCATTTCTGGATTTTACAACATGTTTGTAAAACTCCAAAGGGTATTGGCCAATATTTCAAAAAAATATAAAAATCTTATTTTGGGGAGAATTTATCTATTATTTACCACTAATGTTTGGATGAAGAAATCCTTAAAGGACGAACATCCAAAATATTATTGGGAATAATTTGTTATTATTCACTGTTAATATTTGGATAAAGAAACCCGGAGTGGTAAATATCCAAGATAATTTTCTAGGAATAATAAATCCGCACACATCCTTGAAAGAAGCCTTGATTATAATCGAGGACATTTCAATTTTTTTTTCTCCACGGTTTACGAGGCCGTGAGAGTACAAAATACCAAGGCAAAAATAGGCGTTTAAAGCACCCTAGATTTCTAAATTTTTGTCCTTCCTCACGATTTACGAGTCACAAACTCTTGAAATACCAAGGGAAAAAATGAGCTTGTAAAGCGCATTGAATCTCCTTGGATTTCTTTCTTAAGAAATTTAGTTACAATCGAACCGAGAAAAACTGATGGGATTAGAAAACACCAACACCATAGCAATTATAAGACAAACACCAAGCAGCTTACCTTAGGTAGGGCGTACTAGGGGTGCTAACACCTTCCCTTTACGCAACCAGTCCCTTTCCTTAGAATCTCTGAAAAACCAGTTAGGTTTCCTAGTGACCATAATACTAGGTGGCGACTCCCTTTTACACATATAAAACTAAGAGACCCCGAAATCAATCGACGGTCGCTGCGACGCCGCACTCCGCTCGCGAGGGTGCGACAGTTAATAAAAAATGCATTTAGAAAAAGTCCTTGAAAGATGTGAAGAGAGCAATCTTGTACTCAATTGGGAGAAGTGTCATTTTATGGTGACACATGGCATTGT
>NW_011500037.1:356879-388976 GCF_000495115.2 Populus euphratica | reverse complement strand
TTTTTTTTTCTTGTTTCTTATTTGGCTTGTTTATACTGTTTATTTGATTACTTGAGCTTTGCTTTTACGTATTAGTTTTGGTATTTGGTTGTTTAATTTTCTAGCTAATTAAGTCCTTTTCCAAAGCTAGGAGAACATAGAGGATTCATTTGAATTGAGAAACTAGTAATGGCATTCTATTTTTTTCTTATTTCTTTGCTAAATTTCAAAGTTTATTCTTTTTGGATATGATGTATTGAGTTTTGGCTCCTTATTCTGAGTTTTCTTTTCCCAATCTCTGTGTTTATGTGTTTCTAAGGGAAAATGCAGGATATGCAAAAGTATGATGTCCTATTGTATCCTATTAAATTAAAAGTTCAGAACTAAACACTATTAGATTTAATATTTTTGATATTTTTCAAATTATTTTTTTTTAAATCAACATCTTACTAGCATGAAAAAAAAACAAAAAAAAACCTGAATAGCAATAAAAAATATACACTCTTTTCTTTCTTTTCCCGTCTCTTTTTTTCTTCTCTTCTCTCTAAATAATTTTCACTGCTATTTATAGCTAATGAGGAGGGGACATAAAATCTTGGCACAATCTGCTTTAAACAAAAATTTCAATGTTACAGCTGCCCCTTTTACCATCTTCAAAATTACTCTGTCTATGATGACAAAAATTTTGTATTATTAATTTTGTTTTATTATATATAATAATAAATATTTATAGGGATAAAACTAAAACTCAAATTAGTATTAGAAAAAGCTCGTTTCAACCGCTAAAAATTATTTTTAATTACCAAAAATTATGTTGGAACACTAAAAAAAACTTTATATGAGTATCAACTCGGTGGACTGGGTTTTTGACAAAAAATAATAGTTTTGACCAAAAGTGACCTGAAATTTATTTTTTTATCTCGGTCAATATGGTTAGACCCATATTGACTCGGTGGACTTGGTTTTGATCGAAAATGATGTTTTTGTCCTGAAATGATCTGAAACTCATTTTTTATCCCGGTCAACATGGTGGGACCCATATTAACCTAGTGGACTTGGTTTTGAGGGAATGATTTTTGGTTTTGATCTGAAATGGCCTGAAACTCATTTTTTATCCTGGTCGACATGGTTTGACTCATATTGACTTGGTAGAATCGGTTTGTATGAAAAGATGCGGTTGACCCAAGAAAAATATATTTTAAAATTTTAAACTTTTTTTCTTAATTTTTTTGGATTTTTTATGAATAATAAAATAAAATAACATTCGAGAAAATCTTAGTGAATCCAAAATTGGGTTACAACAATTATGATTATATACAGTTATAAAGAACTGAAATGGTTTGGGTAGAAAACTTGAGTCAGTTAAAAAATTATTATATTGTTTGTTTTGGGATACAAAATTCATTGTATAATTATTTTCTTTAAGGCATTGTTTATATTAGGAATTAGCTTTTTTTACCATAATTTTGATCATGATTTATTGTATTGATTATGTAACTATTTTATATGCTTTTTTAATGTTTATTTCCCTTAGGTTTTATTAGCCACAAACTTCACTTTTTTGTTATGGATAGTAAGATTATTTATGCAGCAAGTATGAGAGCAGCTGTAACTGCGATAATTATAGGGGTAGTTATTATTGAACAAGAAAGAAATAGAAATTATATACCAAGAGAACCACGTATAAATGCAATTGCTCAACGATAATTCTATATGGATAGTATTTTGAATTAAGGTGATAGTTATTGCGTTGAACAAATTCTTATGAAACCTGTTGTCTTATATAAATTGTGTGATGTTCTCACAATTCATGACCTATTATGATCAACTCAAAATGTGTTTATTAGGGAGCAAGTAATTGTATTCTTA
Organism: Populus euphratica; assembly: GCF_000495115.2. Lineage (NCBI taxonomy): Eukaryota > Viridiplantae > Streptophyta > Magnoliopsida > Malpighiales > Salicaceae > Populus > Populus euphratica. Next base: position 387,128 of record NW_011500037.1, on the reverse strand, counting down.
AAAATTATAGGCCAAAACCAAAGATTTTGTTTTATTGGTGGTATATACTATAGGTTTGTTGAAACTATCCATCTTTACTTTAAAATTATTTTAAAAGCAGTTCTTAAGTTATATAAACACCTAATTAAAGACCCACACGATACAGTTCCAGCAGAGATAATGAATAATCAAAGATTTTATCCTTATTTTTAGGTATGAGAACAATATCAATATTTTTATACATTAATTAATTACATCTAGAAGAAAAGGTTATAAATTATTTTTTCATGTTTATATAGGAATGTGTAGGACCAATTGATAGTACTCATGTTCCTGCAAATGTTCTTGTTGAGATTCAAGGAAAGTTTCGAGGTCAAAAACAAGAAACAATACAAAATGTTTTAGCAGCTATAACTTTTGATTAGAAGTTTATATATGTTTTAGCTGGCTAGGAATGAAATGCACATGATTCACAGGTTTTAAGTGATGCATTATCAAGATCTAGTGATCTAAAAATTCCAGAAGGTATATAATAAAGTATTTATTATATGCAATAAACATATAAAATGTATAATTAGCTAAAGATAGTAATAGGGTTTTTTTTTATTTTTAGGGAAATATTATCTTGGTGATACTGGTTACGCTATTCAAAAAGGAATCATTTCTCATTTTCATGGAGTTTGATATCACTTGAATAAGTTTATAAAACATTCATTAGAAAATAAAAGAGAGCTATTTAATCTTCGACACTCTTCTTTGATAACTGCTATTGAGCGAGGGTTTGGTATCTTGAAGAGTCGTTTTAGATCAATTGATGGAAAATCTTTTTGGTTTTACAAAACACAAGTAGATGTTGTGCTTGCATGTTGCATTATTCATAATCACATAATGGGAGTTGATCCTTATGACTTTTTTATGGAAGAAATATGTTCGGAAAGTGAACCAATTAGATGAACAATCAACTTAAGTCAATGGGAGGAAAAGGAAGAGAATAGGGAGTGGATAACAGAAAGAGATATGATTGCATCAAACATATGGAATGATTATAACACTCAAAGAAACTAGTAATTGAGTGTTAATTATATCTGTTTGTATTATCTTTGTTATGTATTTGGAGTAGATGTTGACTTTATTATAAGTTCTTATGTATTTTATGTATTCTCTTTTAAATATTAATTGTAGTTTTTATATGAAATTTATTAAATCTAAATATTATATGATTTTATTTTGTATAAATTTGTAATTTCTTTTTTTATAGAAATGAGTTTCACACAGAATGAAAAATGTAAGGGCAAGCACTTCACATGGTCTAAGCCTATGTCTCATATGTTACTTGAGATATTAGTTAAGGAGGCACTTAAAGGAAGCAAACCTTCTTTAACCTTTAAAGCAGAATCTTTTATTAAGGTGGCTACAGAAATCAATCAAAAGTTCAACATGCAATGCGAGCCTAAGCATGTGGACAATCATCTCAAAACTGTGAAAAAAGAATGGGAAATAATAACCAAACTTAAAAATAAAAGTGGTTTTGACTTGGATGATTGTTTAAAAATAATTACAGTTTTGAAAGATGTATATGATGAAAAAGTAAAGGTATGATAAATATTATACTCTTTTTAATTTTTATATTTACTTTTGTTTCTAAAATGTTATACAATGAACTAAAAAATTGCATATTCTAAACTTTATGAACAAGCACATCCCAATCGTGACAAGTATCTCAACAAAAAACTTGATATGTACGAGGCAATGACAATTATTGTTGGAAAAGACATGGCAACCATAAATTATACCAAATCATATGTTAATGTCAACTTGGAAGAAAACACTGAAGAGCAATCAATTTCAATTGAAAATGAAGGGGAATATGAAGAAACTTCTAAGGAAAAAGAGATATCTTCCTCCAGTACATAAAAGAGGCAACATAGAAAGAGAAATCGCATGTATAAAGATGATGGTATTGAAAAGTTATCTAAATAGATTAGAGATGTAGCATTTGCAATTCAAAGCATCAGCAAAAATCAACTTGATGTTAATGCGCTGTATACGGAAGTGACGAAAGTTGAAGGCTTCGATGAGATCACTCTTAGGAATGCATTTGATCACTTAGTCCAAAATGAAATGTTGGCAAAAGCATTTATGACAAAAAATACTAATTTTGGTTCAGAATTTTGTGAACCAACACTACCACATGCTTGTTTGCTAAGATAATTTGACTATGATAAAAAACTATATGTTTGTTATTTGACAAGTATATTTACTTATTTAATTCTGTATAGCATATTTATGTTTGTTAATTTGAACTAATATATATGTATATGACATCAAAACTTAATATCTATGCATGACTATGTTTGATTGTAGATATTTATATTCATTTCTTTATGCTTGTTGGATATATATTAAAGGGATATTAAAGGGATAACTATCTATATCCGTAAAAAAAAATCTTTATCCAAAAAACTCATCAAAATATTTTTGTATTTATTTATCTTTTAAAAAAATCTTCATACAAAAAAAACCAAATATCTAACTCTTATTATAAACTAATTTGACTTTTTTCGTATGAAAAAAAAACATATTTTCAGCTTTTAAAATTGAAAAAAAAATTAATAGGTTTTATTTATGAAAAATTTCATAAGGTTATATCTCTATAATATTATATGACATATATAATTATATTTTATAAAATAAGCTATATATGAACATAAGATATAATAAAAAAAATTCATCATTACATTTTTTATATTTTATTCTTTTATTGTAAGTGATTAAATATTTATATTTAATATTTTTTATATATTAGATAAATATAAAAAGATAATTCATTAATAAATTATTTTTCAGTTTATTTTTCATACACTATCAAATATTAAAAAATATTTTTTAAAAATTTATTTTTAAAAATAAGTTACTTTCTTATAAATAAATGGGGTCCAAGTGAAAGTGAGTTCACTTTCTTATTACTTTCTTAAAAATAAATTACTTTCTTATAAATAAATGGGGTCCAATTGAAAGTGAGTTCTTACCACGAAAGGACAATTTCCCAACAAACACAACTCATGTTGGTGGATGTAAGACACTGCTCAAGTAAAAGAAAGAAGAGAGATATTTAAGACATTTTTGGGGACAGCATTTTTCATCACTTCAACAATGGATAATGATCAAGTGACCCTGTTGGATTTCTGGGCAAGTCCTGTTGGGATGAGAGTGAGGATAGCATTAGCAGAGAAGGGAGTCAAGTATGAGTACAAAGAACAAAGCTTGAGGAACAAAAGTGCTTTGCTTCTTGAAATGAATCCAGTTCACAAGAAAATTCCAGTTCTTATTCACAATGGCAAATCAATCTGTGAGTCACTTAATATTGTTCAGTACATTGATGAAACGTGGAAGCAGTCTCCGTTGTTGCCCTCTGATCCTTATGAAAGAACTCAATCTATGTTTTGGGCTAATTTTGTGGACCAGAAGGTATGTTAATTATTTTTTATTATAATTTTTTTACTTACCATTTTTAGATATATATCCTAACGGATACAAATAGTTTTTCTTCCAAATCTGTTACCAGCTACAACTGGAATTAAAGAAACTCAATAGGACACTGATAAATGAGTTAAACCTCTTGGTGAAAACATGGTTAACCATGTTTATGGTATTCAGTACTCATAATTATTTTAGATTCTTTTTTTTTTGTACTCGAAAAGTATATATTTACCATATTTGTACCATTTTGATTGTCCAAAATGTCTCAGATTTACGGTGTGCTTTTTTCATCCCTGCCTTTATGTGAACCTGTAGATTTATGACCTGAAAGGGAAAATGATATGGACAGCAGAAGGAGAAGAGCAGGAGGCAGCCAAAAAGGATTTTGTCGATTGCCTCAAGTTGTTAGAAGGAGAGCTAGGAGCCAAGCCTTACTTCGGGGGTGGGACCCTGGGCTTTGTGGATGTTGCCTTGGTCCCTTTTTATTGCTGGTTTCATGCTTATGAGACCATGGCCAACTTTAGCATAGAGGCTGAGTGTCCTCAGCTGATTGAATGGTGTAAGAGATGCATGCAGAAAGATAGTGTATCCAAGTCTCTTGCTGACCCCCAGATGATCTACAACTTTGCGATGAAGCTGAGGAAGATTTATAGGCTTTCAGAGCAAGTATGATGTTAAGTTTGTGTTGTTAATCAGGTACCATGTGCTACTATGTATTTGGAATAATGGGACACTTAGTTGTGTCTTTCCTTCGTTGTATGTTGTTCTTGTCTTTAGTTTAAGAGAGTTATGTTCATTAAAAATAAGAGGACACGTAGTTGTGTCAGTTGTTATATATTGTGTATTTTAAGAATGATGCAACACTTTGCTTATGTCCGTTTATGTATGTTGTTCTTGTGTAATTCAATCTGAGAGAGCTACGTATTTTAAAAATAACAGGACACTTAGTTGTGTCCATTGTTCTTGTGTATTTTCAGAATAAGGAGACACCTAGTTGTGTTTATCTATCCTTGTATTGTTCCCATGTTTAGCATGACAGAACGATATATTGTAAAAATAATGGGACACTTAATTGTTTCTATTGATTTTGGGTGTAATTTGAGATCCCACTTAAAAAAGAAATAATAAAAAAAGGCACCTCCATTGTTGGGTTGAGCCATATGTTTTCCACTCTTATGGAAATAGTTAGGTGACTGGTTTATATTTTTCTTGAGGCTACGGAGTCACGGGAGGCCTAAGGGCTGAAACACTAACTAAAACTAGCTATCCCGGGATTGAAAAACAAGAAATCCCTTCTCACGTCTCTAATCTTTATTTTTTTTATTATCAAAACCCTCTAAATATATGTTATTATTGATATCTTGTATTGTAAATCATTATTAACACTACTAGAAAATTGGTAAATATTTAAGTTATAACTTAATATATTGTTTTTTGACATTGATGGTAGTTTTTTTTTTTTTTCAGAATTCCATATGGAAACTTATATTATTCATAAAGATGTCCTTGAGAATACATTTTTTTTTTTCAATTCACGTGGAAATTAAGTAAATTGATTATGCGCTCAAATGGTAAAGAGCTCGCTTGATATGCGCGAGGCATGGGGTCTGATGATCCCTCACATCTCCTCCCAGCAATAATGGGGGGGATGGCTTGGATATTTAGAACTTAAAAGGCTTGAAATTCTATGGTGGTAAATCCCTGTTGAAGGGATATTTTTTTTCCTACCTAAAATGACTATTTTTATTGATTATTTTGAAAAATTACACATTGGATCTCAGATGTGCAGGATACTCTAAAACAGATCGGAGACGTGGATGGAGATGGAGATCAGGAGGCCAAGTGACATCAAGATACATAGTTAGATATGGCTATGAGCTGTGTCCACATCCATCTGTGCATAAGACAGAAATTGCTTGTTTGAAAGCTTTGTCTTGTTGTGTGCTGTCAATTCTTTTATTAATTTCTGTCACATGTAGTCTTACAATATGTCAGTATGTATTTTAGCAACGTGCACATGAACGGAAAAACTCTTTTCAGTAATGCATGGTTCATTGGTGATTCAGTTAATAAAAAATTTACTTATAAATTATAGACAGATAAAGAAGGACACAAATAAATTTATCTGTTATATATTTTATTGGTAAATTTGTAAATTTAACATATCATTAATAATATTATTAGTGTTTTTATTTATTTGTCTATGTACCCATTAATAAATATAATATTCTTCATTAAAATATCATTCATAATTATTTAATTATAATAATGATATTTATAGTAATTTTTTTAATTCTCTAAAATATATTGATGAATTTGTTTTCATCGGTAACTCTGTTGAAAATATTTTTTAAAAAAATATATATTAAATGGAAGTAGAAAAATAATATAAAAATCAAATATTTATTATAAATTTAAATATTTATATGTTTAAATATAATAAATATAAAATATAGACAGGGTTGGAAAAGGAGGATGAGGCTGGTCATCATAAAGATTGTAGAGCTAATTAGAGGGTGCACATTACCAATTAACAGAGTTTTTCATAATTAACAGTGAGTCATTCATATTTTTTTTTATTAAAATGAATTGTTCGAGCCTATACTTATTAGTCTAATATCATCACGAGCTCTACAGTTTAAGTGTTTAGAATTGATAACAAACATCTAACGATCAAAATACTACAGGTTATTCGCAAGCTCTTAACCATAATGTTAAGAGAGTTTGCACACCAATTGATTTTATTCAAACCTACAAAAACTTGAAACCTGCAAAATTTTAAGCTTGCAAAAATACATAATATATATACCATAAACTAGTTGATTTTATTCAATTTTTTTAATAATTTAACATAATTTAATTTCATAGAAAATTTTTATTTTTGATGTGATAATATTTTTAATCATAACTTTACAGAAATCTATTCTAAATTTACAAAAATTCAAAATAATAATTAAAATTAATCCTATATATTTAATTGAAATTAAACATCATAATTGAAAAAAGGAAGCAACTAGAATTCAACAAAATAATATATTCTAAAGTTATATTCATCACATTGGTTGACTTTTTTTTTTTTCCATTTTTCTACTGCAATTCTCTTGTTATATGTTAAGATAAGTTTTTTGTTATTGTTCATTAATGGATACATGAATGAAAAATTATATCGAAAGTTTTTTATTACTGTTTATTAATAGATACATGAATGAAAAATTATAATAGTAAAGTGTTAATATTTTTATTTATATTTATTAATTTTCTAATAATATTGAATGGGCAGGAAAAGCAGTGGTTTTTGCACTATAAAGAGCAGCCATTGCATTGTGTAATCTTCATTGGTGGTACTCGCAGATCCAATGCATTCTCAAAGATAATAATAGCTTCTTAGGTGTTGAAACTTGTTGTGGATATAAAAAAAAAAAAAAAAAAAAAAAAGAGGCTTGGCTTTCGGTCAACACTTAAGTTTAGTTTTTAATTTTTAATTTTCTGGTAGAGAGTTATTGTTTGGTGTTTTTTCTTGGATTTTGTTAGTCCTGGTAAGGTTAAAGATAATTTTTTTAAAAAAAAAAAAGTTTATATATTTCTAAATAAAAAAATATTTTTAGAAAAATCAATACCATAATCATATTATATACTTGGTATTAGAATTATAATGTTGTCTCGAGTAAACAACAACGAATAATCCTCACAAAGGATAGGATATGGTAATACAATAATGGATGTTGCTCGCAAACTAGGGCTTGGCCTAGTGGTGGAAAGGGCTTGTCTTCTTCCACTGCACCTGGGTTCAAGCCCTAGCGTGCACGCCTGTCACCCCCACGGTGCCTTACATGCCTACTGGGTTTGCAGGATATTCAGTGGGCCGTGGGGATTAGTTGTGGTGCGCGCAAGCTAGGCCGGACACCCCACGTAAATAAAAAAAAAAATAATGGATGTTGCTCACTCTCTCTCTTTTCAATGTTTAAAAGAACACCGAATTGCAACAGTGATTAAAATTTGGGGGCATAAAAAATGTTTATGTAATATTTTCTTAAACTCGTGTGGGTTTTTATTAAATCATTAAAAATCTAAAAATCAGAAACAGTGATTAAAATTTGTGACATTTTAGAAAGGCATGATTTAAGATTTCATGCCTTGTCCCTGATAAATGTGCAAAGGCAAAGTATCACCATTCAAAATAACTGGTTTTCTGTATTATTTTTTTTAATCATGGCATTTATTTTTTGAGTTTAGAATGATTAAATTCTAGTTCTTTGTTTTACAAAATAAACACAATAATTGCAATGATTTGCGATGGAAATCCAATCCTTGCGTAGTTAATTTATCATTTTCCTTGGTCAAATCATCAAAATAAATTATTATTCTTCTTTTTTAAATTGTGGTAATTAAATAAGCTTTATTTTTATTTAGATTCTGACAAATGTCAACTAGGTTATAAATTAATTTATCAATAATCTAATTTGATTAGATCAGTTATTATATAATTTAATAGAAAACCAGCTGGAATCTGGATTAGTAGATAATTATTAAATTACCCATGAAAACCATGAAAGAATTGAATCTAATTCGAGTCAGAACGCGCACCATTAATGTTCAAAAGAAACCACCCGAAATCGAAGTCTAAAATGGTTAAAAAGCGAACAAAGAAAGAAACTAGGGCAATGGAGAGAGTGCCAAAAATATTCGGCACACAATGCCATGGTCAAAAACGAAGGAAGATTTCTTGCTTCGTGGAGAAGATGTTTCCACTTTTTCAACTCTTGAAAATGTGGGTATCTGTCTGCTAATCCTGCGAACAATTGCTAGCTATCAAGACCCCAGTCGCCGGAGTACAGCTCAGGCAATCCACAAAGTAGATTCTCCGTTGACTTCTCCCAAGAGTTATGGAAATATTATTTCCGGCAAACACTCTCCGCACCCATGAAACCTCTCTGTTATAAAATCTCAATTTATTTGTTAGATTGGGAAAAATGTTACCTATTCGTGCTATAATTACAAAATTTGAAAGCAATTACTTTTCTTTCCAGAGATCTGTGACTTTTGACCCTATGATGTGCCCATCTCACCCGCTGTTTACGGACACACGGTTTACAAAGCAAATTCGTTAAAACCAGCGCGACTCATGAGCAGGTTCAAAGTTTGAGTCAGAAATTGCATAGGTTAAGCGATGTTGACATGAATCAATTTTAAAAAAATATGCTGCTGATGTTGACATGGGAATTTTCAAGTGAAGGAGAGAATGAAGGTTATTAAAGAGTCTAGAGAGAGGTTTGGGAGGTTCTTTTATAGGTTTCCTGAAGGAGAATCTGCTGCTGATGTTTTTGATCGCGTTTCAGGTATGTTTCTTTCCGTTCGTTTTGTTTAGTTTGATTGATTTCTGTTGATGGGTTTTTGTTTTTTAGTTGAAATGAAGATTAGAGTAATGCTAATAGAAATATAAGGAAGAAATCAAAATGGGGTCCTCTTAAAATCATTAAAAATTGCTTCTTGTCCTGCATTTTCTTGTTTGATTTATGTTTCCTTTTTGGTTTTGCTGTGTAGTTTGATTAATTTGTGTTAATTGGTTGGTTGAAGTGGATGTAGAATGGTTAATAAAAAATAAGGAAAAGGAATGGCGGCTTTATTAAAATCAAAAAAAATTTTCTTGTTTCTTATTTGGCTTGTTTATACTGTTTATTGAATTACTTGAGCTTTGCTTTTACTTATTAGTTTTGGTATTTGGTTGTTGAGCTTGGTTTGTTGTTTTGTGTTTTTATATGGGAATGTCTGTTGCTTTGGCTGTTTAATTTCTAGCTAACTGAGTCCTTTTCCAAAGCTAGGAGAATATAGAGGATTCATTTGAATTGAGAAACTAAAAATGGCATTCTATTTTTTTCGTATTTCTTTGCTAAATTTCAAAACTTATTCTTTTTGGATCTGATGTATTGAGTTTTGGCTCCTTATTCTGAGTATCCTTTTCCGAATCTCTGTGTTTCTAAGTGAAAATGCAGGATATGCAAAAGTATGATGTGCTTAACTTGTTTCTTCTGAAAGACAAAACTTCTTAATTTGTCCATGGACAGTCATCTATTGCTCTTCTATATGCTGGTTGGGCTTGTCTTTTTATGAAGCTTGTTTGTACTGAAGATTGTTTCCTGCGAAATGCTAAATCAACTAGTATTGTAGGCTTGGACATATGTAAGAGGCAGTGGATTTCATTCGGTAGCCGGACATTCTGTAGTTGTTTTACTGTAGTCTAGTGACAAAAGGTGTCCATTTTTCAGCTCATATTTGCATGTAAGATGAATATATTTTGCTTCCTTCTCTATGATATTAAATCTGTTTGATACCTGGTTCTGGAGGCCTATAGCATTGATTTTAGTTGATGTTTCACTACCTTGAGTGTCTCATCTAATTAAGGTTTTTTTGGATCATAGGATATTATAATTTGTTTTCTGTTTATTGCTTGGCAAAAAGAGCTAGAATATTATCTAATGCATTTCCCCTCCCTGAAATAGCTCTTTCTGTAAATTTGGACCAAACATGACCTGGGTGTTTTTGTTGGTTAGTGATTTGATTCTATTGTTTTAGAAAATTGGACAGCTAAATAATGTTGCTGGAAGTTAGAGATAATTTGATGTCGTCTCTCATGATTTAAGCTTCAAAGTGATGAAATTCTGAATCTTTCAAATTGCTTGTCTATTTATTGTGAACGTCAAACTGGATGGCTTTGGGTTAATTATGTTACTGTTAACATGTTTTTCCTTTTTTTTTAATATGAATATCAGAGGTAACAAATCTATCGGCAAAACACTTTAGGGCAGCTGTTTTACCTTTCAATGATATACTTTTTTCTGGGTACCTAATTGGAGATTCATATAGTCAGAGATGGCATGTTCACTTTGCTTATTTGTTCAGCACTTTGGAAAATGCTATATGCTAATGGCCTATTTATCACAAGTCTCATAACACGTCAGAAACAGGAAACTGGTGATTTAAGAAAAAAAACTGTTTCTGTATGATGTTTTGTGCAAATTCTGGAAAGTCTGGCAACAATTAGTGAAATTAGATCTCTAGTAGGGAAACTCATGACTTTTTATTTTTTGGTGAGCCCCATGTGGTTTTCTTTATTGTAATCTGCGGGTAGTATATTCATGAGAGTTGTGCTTCAAAATCAGTCTTGTAGTTTTTGAACCTCATGTCTGTAAAGAAGAATTTCTTGCTTTCCTTATTATGGTCGGGTTTGGCGTGTGAATTCTTATTTTTGCATGATATTGTGAAAATGATATGCCAGCTTCTTTGATTCATGTATTTTTTGGTGGCTGTTTTTGATTTATTGATCATTAAGTGGATTAACCATTACAAAAAATTGAACTTTTATAACAGAATGCACGGGAAATAACCTTTATTACAGACTGAATAACAAAGGCTCAAATTTGTACTTCACAGGTTTTCTTGAATCTCTATGGAGGGACATAGATATGAAAAGGTTTCACCGAGACCCTTCACATGACTTAAACCTTATAATTGTATCACATGGGTTAACTTGCCGCGTGTTCCTTATGAAGTGGTTCAAGTGGACAGTTGAGCAATTTGAGCACTTGAATAATCCAGGGAACTGCGAGTTTCGAATTATGCAGTTGGGGCCTGGTGGAGAATACAGCTTAGCCATCCATCACACCGATGAAGAAATGCTAGAATGGGGACTCTCTCCTGAAATGATTGATGATCAAAAGTGGAGGATGCGTGCCAAGAAGGGTGATTGGAACGAAAAATGTCCTTGGTACCTTGATGAGTTTTTTGATCATGTAGCAGACTCAGACAGAGAATCCGATGACAAAGAAAATGGTTCTTCAGGCATGTGTGAATAGGGTTCCTCTATATTTGATTGATAATTCTTTGATTCAATCTATAATAACTGCACTTTTCTAATGGTAAACATTATATTGCAAAATGAAATATGTTGGGTTTGGTTCCATGTCCGGGTCATCCCTCAAAGAGCACCATCAAGTTATGAAATTGATTGTACTTAGTATTGATTGTAAACAATGTAAGACATTTTTTCTTGACAATGTATGATTTAATGCTGTCATGCGAGGACATTACATCATGTGATCATTTTCATGAAGAAACATTTTGTCTGGGATTTATCAACAAGGCTTCTTCATTCGCAGCAGTTAATTGTCAATTCATGAGATTCTTGGGAGGCTACAAGCTTCCGCACAGCATGGCATCCAGGAAAACAGAAATCTGGTCTCAGGTCTGTGCTGGCGATTTCCTTTTGTGGACGTGACTTTTCCTAATGCACCTGCAAGCTTGATGCCGGCAAGCAATAAATACTCAAGTTGAGCCTTATGAACCGTGCCTCTAAAGTGTTATATCAATAACCCTTCTATATTAGCAAACACCTTTTAACCCCCTTGTTGATCAACCCTGAGGGCTAAGGCCATTGCAATTTTTTATTGTCCAAGTCTATCTCATCGTGGAATTTTTTATTGTCCAAGTCTATCTCGTCTTTGCCACTTTTCATTGGCTAACAATATTGTATTTAGTTTTAAACCTGACATGGGATCCGCTCGAGTAAATCATGGATCAAGTTGGTTGATATGGGTTATTTAGGGTTAGCAAGAAAAGATCTCCAAGTTTCAATTGAGTTTTTCTTAGGTTGATAGGGTTACAAGATCAAATTGATTTTTAACCGTGTCATATCATATAATACTCTTTCTATTTTTATTGAAGTCCAACCTGATTTAAACTCTAAATTACTTTACTCAAGGATCAATTTATAGCCAGGATGAGATTTTAATATAATAATTTTATTTTTATTGAAATTCGACCTGATCTAGACTCTAGATTACTCTAACTAAGGATTAATTCATGGTTAAAATGAGATTTTAAAATAATAATAATTTTACTGGTATTTCTTATTTTTAATTTTTATAAAAAAAAAAGATAATTAGGTAGAATATATACTATAACATTTACATATTCTCTTATTATTTTCGAGTTGATGATCCCTTAGTCCAATTGATAGTATTATAAATGGATTGATTTTTTAGATTTTCACTAAAGATTAGAAATAGATGGACTGTAATTAATGATATATTCTTTTCAATACCTTAGCCTTCGATAATAAAAATTCTTGAATAAAAATTTGAAATCATAAAATGTAAAATAAATCCTCTCTGATCCAAGGCTTGCAAGTAATTTATTGAATTCTGTTATGAAAATTCACATGCTCTCCACCAAAAATTAAAAAAGAAAAATTCTTTTTGTAAATTAAAATGACTTGTCAAAATAGCATGCAAAAAATAGGGTTTTTTAAAGATAAATACCAACTGACAACAGTATCCATCTGTTATTTAGATTGTGGCTATCAGAGAAAAACAAACGGTTATCTCCAGTTAGAATTTACTTCTCTGTCTTCAAAGTTCAAACAGTTTGATAAGTGATGATGACAAGTTTTACAGCCTGTTAGCACAATCAGATTACTGCTACTTCAATAGCTTCTCAAATCTTCTTTGATAAAAGTAGCAAACCGAATGATTAAAGCTAAACATTATAGCACTAGTAGTTTAAGATTAAAGTACTAAAGCTTCAGTTCAACATTTTCTCCCTCTGTACCTTTTCACTTTATAGGGATTTGGGGTCTCCTTTTCCATACATTCACTGAATTTGCTATTTTTAGTAGTGTCAGTACAGATAGTAAGAGTCATAGTCTAGTTACTGTTGTTAGACTGCTTGGATCTCCAAACCGAGTGTGACCCAGTTCTTTAAACGTTTTGTTTTGGTGTTCCTGCATATAAAAAATTTGGTTTTTGACATCTGGGTTTTGGTTGTTTAGTTGATTTCTTTGAACGCAAAAGAGAAAGTTAGGTTTTTTGGGTTTTATTCCTGTTTTTGGATCGTGGAAAGTGGGAACTGCAGAGATGGCATGCCCTTCAAAGCATTATGGTTTGAGGAGTAATGGTGCTTTAAGGGTGGCTTTGGTGTTGTTGGCTATATTCTTTGTAGGCTACATTGTTGGCTCAGGGTTGTTTTCGAAGGGGAGTTCAAATGCTGCTTCATGCTCTTGTGATTGTGATTGCTCTCAAGAGCTAGAATTGATATGGACAGTAGGTGAGTAAAAGATCCTTACCAAGCTTTCCAGAAAATGGTTATGTTAGGTAGTTTCCATATTTGGGTCTGTTTTGATGCCATATTAATGTGCCTATTTCTAGTTACGTTTTTACATCTGTGTAGAAAATAGCACTATTTTTGGCAGCGTTCTCTTTTGATGTTGCAGTTCATAAATGGTGATTGATTAGCCTGTGGTATGTGGTGTTTATGTAATTTGGTAGAATTCCACGGGGTGGAAATTTCTTTTTGTTCATATTATTTTGGTGATTTTGTGGACTTTTTTTTGGGTGTTAGTGTTTTGTTTCTTTAAATCTCTTAGTTACTAGCAGCATTGACATGGTTATAGTTGTGGAATTGTGAGGTTGAAGGTAGAAATGGTTTGTGTTTCTTGAGGTGTTGGGAGTTCAGAGATAGTGCAGGAATACAGGATCTTAAACAATCCTTCTTTCTGTCTAATTTCTGCTGTGATAACTTTATGGGGCTTTCCTTTCTTGCACATTTTTAACATCTCTTTTTTAGTTATTCCGTGAATTTGCACCAATTATTAGCTCCCTTCAAGCTCATTCACCAAAGAACAAGTATATGTACATTCATGGTAGATTTTCCTTTCTATCCCATGAAACATGAATCAATTTGAATCATATTCCAATGAAATGCATTTGGTTTCTTAGGCCCAAGTTGTGTCCAGTTACAGTTAAATTAAGCGGGACTGTTTCAATGGCGGATAGCATGGACATTTGTATGAATCTCTGCTTTAACAGGTTGAATAGGTTGTAGGAATTCACTTTGGTAGCAAAACATTTTTATGTTCATGAGTGTTGTGTTGAACTCTGTTTTCAAGCCATTTGATGTTAATTAGACTCTTGACAGATCTGCTTTCTGGCTTCGAATAAAAGGACAAACATCACTGAACTATACCACCATATATTTGAATGCTGATTACATGATGACGGTGATGCTAGAATAACCCTATTCTTGTTTTTTTCTTTTCCTGATTTGGATGCTAGAGTACCCTTTGTCATGCATCTGAAGTCATTCCAATATGAAATGCTAAAGCTCAAATGCACTTCAAGACAGTAATGTAGAGAATATGAAGTTATTGCCGCTTTCTTTAACCTTTTACATGATTGTTTGTGAATTTTCTCTGATTCTCCTTTGAATCTTGATTGTTTGTTCTTGTATGTTGTAAATACTTTGAATATCTATTTGTCTCTCCTTTCCCTCCCTTTAAAAACATTGCTGTTTCCTCTAACTTCCTTTTTAACATCAATGGTTCTGCAGAATTTATCAACAATTCATATCCAGGTCAGTCCCCTTCTTTCATCATTCTTTGTTTAAGCTGTTGTTTATTTCGTTTCCTCGAGGATTGAATGAAATGCTCCCAGCAGTTGAAGTTGGCATCACTGGGATCGCATTTCATCCTTTTTACACATGATTTTTTATTCTCAAAGCATGTTATTGTGGAAACTTTGAAATTGGGAAAAAAGTTTTCTGCCGTAATTCCTTCACTATAGAAGGGTCATAAAACATAATGCAAGAAGAGGTTAATTTATCACAACACTTGCATATGTATTGTTCTCAGTTACAAGCCCTACAATACAAGATACAGCCACAGTAGTGCATCATGTAATCATTTAATGAATTATATATCATGGTTACTAGCAGTACACTTGATGAAAGATTGGATCACGTGGTAAGAACTAATCAGAGTGATCAAATTTCTCTGGCTTTTGGAAGAATTGGAACCAGAACTGGAGCCATTGCCAGTGTTGGTTTCTCTTTTCTGTTTGACTTTAGAATTAAGACCTTCTAATCGGAGGCAAAGCTCAGTAAAACTGCTTCCATAATCATGAAATTATGACTTTCGCATGAATCCAAGGAAGGAAAACTGCAATTTGTATCAGAAATATTCTCGAAGGTATTTGTTAATGAGAATCATAGTAGGCTAACTGAGATTTTCTTACAGGAACATTTGCTCACTTCACTAGACGAATACATTTCTCCATAACTCATGGAAGATTTATGCCCTGCTGAAGATGCTTTACATTTAATTTTTTTCGAGCTAGTTTTACTAATATTCAAAAACCTTCTATCCTGTATTTGCAGACTGCGGCAAACACAATCCAGAAATGGGTGAAGAAATGCAGAAGAATGCTGTTGATTTAATATCAGATGAGATTGAATTACAAAGAAGAGTAGCTAATGAAAGATTGGAGCAGACCAGGACATTGGTAATAACTGCTAGGAGTACTTCTTCACAGTACCAAATTGAAGCACAAAAATGTAGTGCGCATACACAAACTTGCGAAGAAGGAAGGGAGAGAGCTGAGGCAGGACTAGTAGAGGAGCGTAAACTTACAGCATTGTGGGAGCAACGAGCCCTAGAACTGGGTTGGAGAGAAAATATAACTTACGCGGATAATAACACTATTCATAGTCCCGAAAACAAAGACAATCATTAGGTTTTTGATTGTGGAGTAGCTCGTCTATCCCTACTTTACCAGTCTCGTGTATATAAATATTATTTTTGCACTTTTTATCTACTGTTTTCTATTTGAAAGAGTCACTTTTTAGGATGCCTTGTGTATTGCAAAGGAAATTAGATCAGTGAAACTTGAGCAATAAGCTTTCAGGTCCTGCTCTGATAGAAACAGGTCTTTCAAAACAAAATGACCTTTCTTGAAGCTGCTGTGAGGAATCAGGGAAATCCTAGAAGATCTTGAACAAATTCTGCTCTAGAATCATGAAAATTTACTTTTACTTTCCTGTGGAGGCAACCACAATTTCATATCTGATCCATACAAAAACTGCTTCACAAGTGTATACTGATGTCAATAGTTGTGTTTTTTTTCAGGCCATAACATGCTCAAAGCTCATACGAATACAATTGCAATGACAGATCCTTTATAGAGCCTGATTCTGTGCAGCTTCGTTCAAAGAAATTTCATAGGTTAACCTATCCGGCAGAACATTTTATTTTTTCCAGTGTGCCTCATGATTTGCAATATCTTCATTGAAAACACTGCACTTCTGTATCCTGCAAAGAACTATTCTTCGGGAGAGGAATGGGGAAGCAAAATCATTAGAATTTGACAAAAAAACACACTCCACCACATTGCACCAAGAGTTCTGGTACAGAATTACAAATCTCAGTTAAATTTTACTCAACAAAGTTCCTGTATTCTAAACTTCTATGTTTTCCATAGACGGTTCCAAATTGTGAACAAGGTGGAGGAACTATCTAAGTTTATTTGATGATACAGTTACAGAAGAAATATTACAGAAATGCCAGGAAGGCCAGCCACCCATCACAATGTGGGAAATGGGAAAGAAAGGGAACTGCTGCCCATCAATGCATCATTCAGAAAAAAATTATGGAAATGGAGAGTTTGTTTTTTCAAAAACAATCTTAACATAAGGACCCATTTATCTGAACAGTTGTCAAACCTGGAGCTGAATACTGTTAACACACGTGCAAAGTTAACCATAAAGGGTTTGGATTAAGAACAGAAACTCCATTAACTCAAGTATATACTGTCCAAGACTGCGAATCCAGCTGCAACTCCTCCTTCATTTGATGAAGATACCTTTGTCCGCATCAAGTATCCACACTGCTCATTTACAATAACTTTCTCCTTGTTCCTGTGCACGCCAATCCAAAAATTCAAGCATAAATTTGTGAAGGGAAGGTTTTAGGTGATGCACTTGTGAATTCACATTCCTTTTCTTCTTATAGTTTTTATTTTATTTATTTATATTTTGAGACCATGAACAATGGATATGGGTAATCATTCCCTTTTAGAATCTTCATTTTTACACCCCTTTTTACAGTAAGTAGCAAACGATTGTTTCAGTAGACAAACCATGTATTGACATTTGATGCATGATCTACATACCTCAAGTAAGCACCATACACTCCAAGTTCTGATATGGCATGATCTTTATGGCAAATGCCCTCGCGCACCAAAATTGTGGGTGAAACAGTAGGAAAGATTCTTTGCATGAGAATGTAAGCGGCATCTTCTTGGGTTCCTTCTTTCTGCAATCTTACAAGGTTTGTCCTCACATCATCACCGTAGAAATTGTTCCCTGAGAGGAAATGATCTCAGTCCCTGTAAAACATTACCCAATAGCAACAAAAAGAATATCAAGGTGAAGTTCGGAAATAAGAGACCTCCGCCTTCTCTTTGGGGCTTCATCACAAATAGCTCAGGCCTCTCAATGGCTTTTTTGATGATATCTGAATCTTCCAGACTCCATAAGCCAGCAAAGCATTTCTGCAGTTTGGAAATGTCCTCTTTGTTCTCTAGGAATCTACAACGATTAAAAAATCAAGGTTTAAGGAATACAGATGAGAGCTGTGAATGCTGCTTTTCTACTCCAATTTAAAGGATTCCAATGCGCTCCTCATAGTTTTCAGCAACAATATCCATCTACCCAGAAACATTTTCAAGGTAGCGGATACCTTTTGATTTGAACCAATTGGCACTTGTAAACATGGTATAATGTTTCTTGAGGCAAACTAGATGACTAGAACAGTGTGCCTCTGAGCAAAGGCACACCATTATTTATAAAGTTTTGGAATGGTTGTAATTTTGGTTGAAAAGGAAGTAAATTCTTTGCCTTATGAGCCATAACACTAGTTTCCAATTTCAATTGAGAAATCATTGTGTTAGATCATTACAATTTTTTACCTGCGACAGGAAAACACTTTCAGGGACGTCAATGCCAAAAATTAAAATAAAATACTGAAGCAAAATTTACCACCTTTCAAGCATATTGGGTTTTGCAAGTTCTTGTTGAATCTTTTTGGTTCCAGCTAAATGATAAGATATGGATGGGCACTTGACAGCTGATGACTGCTCCATGAGTAGCCTAGCTCTCCATTCCTAGACAAAATGCGAGGATCAAACACCTATAAGTAGATCAAGTTCCAGGAAACAGTACTCTTCATTTACAGAAGCAACGTAAGCATATAGAAAACTCAAGATAATTTAGGGTCCATTTGGCATTGTGGTCCAACCGTGTTTTTGAATAATTTTGAAATGTTTTTTTTTTTTAGCTTTAAATTAATTTTTTGGGGTGTTTTTGAATTATTTTGATATACTGATGTAAAACATAAATTTTAAAAAATAATAAAAAATATTATTTTGATGTATTTCCAAGCTAAAAACACTTCAAAAAGCAACATTTACTATACTTCTAAACAGGCCCTTAAAGGTAAAAATCGGTATCTTGGAATGGATAGTGATCTATGAGTAACAAGGAAAATCACGCTAGAAGTAATAAGTCACTGTAAAAATCCAAAAGAAAATACTTTTGGAGCAGAGTTGAAACAAGATTGCAAGTAGCAACAAAATCCACGAAAATGAATTAATGCTTACAGCTTCAGAAGGATAATCAGTTGGTGCATACCCAGCTCTAAAATAAACAACCGAAATTTCTTGGCCACCTCTGCAATACATATTGTTTATCATATTAATATACAACATAGCAAAATCTCTAGAAAGGTGAAACTAGATTTCCATGGCAGGAAGTTACATACACAAGCAGAGTTCCATCTGGTAGAATTTCCCCTTCCTTGTCAATTTCTGCCAACGTTTTCCGGATAGTTGTCACATTATGTGTATTACAAAGCTAAGGAAGTAACCTATTTTGAATTCCATCAAAAGCTTTTTGACTAATATTTAAATATCTGGAAAGTGATTCCTGAAAATGTTGTGCTTCGAGAATAGATACATTTTGGACATATCACTGTTCAAACTTTTGATATTCATTGAAAAAACATGTCTCTGTCTATTCTATTTAGAATCATATCTCAAACTCTTTATGATAAGAAAACATATCTCAGAAATCACACCATAACTCCACATGTGAGAGACTAGATTGCATGTTAAAAGGATATCTGTCCTTCAATGCTGCACAAAGCCAATGTTGATCATACATGTTGCATTCTTCAGGTTGAACAACCACCATAACTAAAGCCCTGCACAATATATGCACAAATTATTAACTAAAACATCCTAGAAGCAGAAAGAACTGAAGAACATTTAAATCAGATCCAACCTAGGTCTATTATGCTCAGTCCAAGCTTTAGCCAGCGCTTCTGCAAACTTATCAACAGAAGTGTTTCCAGGTATTCTTCTGGGATCTAATCCAATATGTTCGCCATGGTAGTTAAGCAAGCTCCTGTAATAATACAAAGCAGGTGTTATAATCATTGCTTGCTCACTTTTTATGAATTATTCACAGAAGACAGAATTTTCTGCATTGCAATCCAAAGGTCTACACAACATAGCATCCATTACTTTTGGAAGACTGCAACGCAAATGTCATAGGCTGGAAAACTATAATGAAGTTCAAAATCACTTGATGGATGTGGATGGATTGACAGTGTGGGGAAACTGACTGCATTGTCGAAGGTGAATATGAGATTTATCTAAAATATGGAACTGCATTCAAAGCTAAGCCAGATGGGTGCTACAAAATCTGTTACTATTACATTGTTATAAATCCTTTACCCTGCCTCTGGTGTACATGTGCCTATATTTGATTTCACAACAGTAAACTCTGCAACAGTAAACTCAGTAAAACATAGAGACATAATTAAAAGATATCTAATCTACTTCACTGTTTATTTTTACATGTGATCTGCAAAACCATGACCAAACCAAAATTCAAGAAAAAGCATAATATAGCTAAGAAGAAAGCACAGAACTTCAGAGTCATAAGTTTCTTAACCTGTGAAGTTCACTAACACGACAACCGAGGCCAGGAAATGAAGCTGAAATTGTATTTAGCTCTATTTGGAGGAGCAATTTAGTTTGTTCATCAAGCATATAATCTGATCGATGTAAACCCAGGCGTATCTCCTGCATTGATGTCCAAAAATATTATCACCCAATGAAAATCAGCTTGTTTCCCTTGACATGATTTTAAACAAACCAAAGCTAACATGATAAATTCAAATGCCTAACTGAGATACACTTACTTCTTTCTTGTTAATTTCTAGCATCTTGGAATGAATATCTAAAAGCCCCGATGTAAAGGCATCCACTTTCTTTGTTCTGCAGTGTTTAAAAGAAGAAAAAAAAAATCAGTTCATGTGTATTTCCAATCTATTTAGCTCATTTCAAACATTGATGAAAAAAATTACGCCCTGAATTAAAAGAGATGAAGCTGAACGGTGCACAAGAACTAACAACAAATATTAACAGAATATTCTGAGAATCATTTTGAAGGTTCAAATGTGGTAAAGTTAGCATGTTGCAGACCAAAAACACCAAATATTCCAGCTATAAGCTGACAAAAATAACCAATGACCAAGTTTGCTAATGACTGAACAAACATGTATCAGCCCATGATCTTAGAAATAATAGCCTAGTGGAACCAATGCTTCTCACTTTTGAAAACAAAAGATACTAAACAAGTAGGCGTGTGTAATAAAATGTACCTGGATAAAGCATCCTGTAGAAATTTCCCATCCAAACTCACACGATCAATGAGCTCATTGAATATAGGTGCTACTTCACATGCTAGATTCCATTGGCTTTCCGGGAATGCCATAGGCAACAAGGCAAATGGTGCATGTACCAAGCCCACACCAGGTACTTTTCCTGATCTCTACAATTCAAATAACTCCATTATTCCTATCTTAAGTTACACATGCCACTATGATATCAGCTTGATGCCAAAACTAAACAGAACTTAGTTGAAACAAAATAAAAAATTTGGCTTTCACAATTGTTATGAACACTAATGGAGAGTGCATAGTAGCTTTAAGAACTTAGAAAGAACAAGTGAATGATTATCAACTAATCAGGCAATCACTTAATTAGACACTCTCACTGCATAATGAATCAACATATATTCCAAGGAGCTCGATCATTCATAACAAAGACTCTGCGAATTATGTAAAATTTCATTGAGAGAGATACATTAAAAAATGCATATAAAACTATATCCACAGACCTGAACACTTTTGTCACCAACAACAAGGCCATGAAGAGAACTCCAAACAAGAGCATCATAAACCATCTTTTGAACCAATTCTTCATCAATACCATGAAAATCAATCAAGGGTTTTTGAAGAATTCTCTCTTGAGTCTCCATTTCCCTCACTTTGGCACAGCACTTCGAAGGTACGATCTTTGAGCCTAAACAAGTAGAATGGTGTGAAAAACGACTAAAAGATCCAAACTTTTTAGTGGGTTTTTGGAGATTAGCCAAGCAGATGTTATTGGTATGATTAAAAATAGAATTTATTACTCTTTCTGGGTTTGCTTTTGATGCGTAAGGGAAAAGGGAAGAACCAGTGATGTGTATGGTAGCGGTGCAGGGAAAAGGGGAAGGAAGGGATGAATAAGCAACACCCATTTTGGCTTTCTTGGTTGGCAATGTAGAAATATGGCTTTGATAAGGACACTTTGTTTTATTACATTTTGATTACTTTGGTGGATTCTTGTCCCTTTATGTCATGCTGCCAATGTTTGATTAGATGGTTGTTGTTTTCCATCTTGTACTTGTTTTTCTTTTCTTCCCTCTGGTTTTTTTTGTTATAACTAAGTTTATTATATTTTTCACTTATTTTATTCCTTTAAATCTGGTAAGGTTTCGTTTCTTTATTCTAGTATTCAACCTTGATTATTAAAAAGATAGACAAACCCGAAGGGAAAACGTCATTGCTGATGCCTGTGTGCTTGTTGGAGCATCTTCTGAGAAATACTATTTTAAAGTAAATTGATAAAATGATATTTTAAATAGTTTAAATATAGTTTTTTATTTTAATAAAAAAATATTTGAAAACCTAATTTTATAAGAGAGGAATAAATAAATATTTTATTTTTTAATAATTTGATATTATTTTTTCTACATTATTATATTTAATTAGTTTTTTTTTTTGTTAGTTCCACTTTATTAATTTTGCTCGTAAAAATAATATTTATAGAATAATTTTATTTGGCCTTTTCTTTTTAAACACGGAAAACAAGTAAAAAAAAGGCAAAAGTAATACTTTTTTTTATTTTTTTACTCTCTATTTAACAACTGCGTTAAGTTTTTCCTAAATAAGGCTTTGATTATGAGTTAAAAGTGCATCTATCCATATTAAAATTTTAACAAGTGTGGTTTCCTGAACAAAAAAAATTTAAAATAAAAAAACTAAATTTATTGAATTTGAGCTCAAATTAAATTTAAAATTTAATTTAAATATATTTCATGATTTTTATTTTTTCAATTTTCTTTTTATTTGTCACTTTGATTCTATCTTTCAATCTCATCGGCACCTTATAAATTAGTCTAAATTGATGTATAATTTGGTTTAATAAAAGCTAAATTAAAAAAATTATATATAAAAAAAAACTATGAATATTGAATTATGTAAGGGGATCTATAATATATTTAGTTGAGTGAATTTTCCATACTATTTACATTTTTTTATAATTATAATATTTAGAATATTCTTAGGGTGTTTTTTTTTTCAAATTTAAATCAGATTTTTTTCCTATCTAGTATTAAACATGTCATATTAAAATAATTTGAAAAATAGATTTAATTTAATTTAATTTATGTCCAAACTAACTCAAGGACTTTTTTTAACATTATAAAACTATTTGATAGGTAATTCATATATATCGAAACCTTTATATTTATCAAATATTTCGTTAATTAAAGTCAACACATTAAATTGCAGATGACAGATTAAATTAAAATGAAATGAGCTAGAAACGTTCAGACAATTGTAAGTTTGGCCAGATGACTCCTCCAGTCAATTGTGTATCCAAAATCTTTGACAAATAAACAAAATGTCTTAGATTTTTTTTAATTAAAATAAATAGAATTTGTCGGGTTGATGCTACTTATTTCAAAAGAAATTGAACGAATTTGTATTATGATATTTATTTATACAGTAAAATAACACGTATGATCATGTTACATCAACAACAAGAAGATGCTCTTAACAAATTCATCAAATACTGTCGTAATGGATGAAAAAAATTGATTTTTCAGCTAAATCACAATTTTCAAAAGAATCCTTCTTGAGAATTGATTTCACAGGTTGAACAATATCTTCTTCTAGGTCGATTGAAGGCAGTTTTTCAGTTGATTTCCTCCTTTTCATTTTCTTCCTTGTATCTATCTCTTCTACCCTGTCATTTATGCTAACCGTTTTCTTGATCTTGGCTGGTTGTGCTTGAGCTTCAAGTGAATAAGGCAATGGTGCCTCCTCTTGCACACGGTCATTGCTAGAAGAACAAGATGAGGCAAAGGCGTCCCAGTTCTTCAAACTATCTTCTTGTTTTACATCTTCACATCCAGGTTCTTCGCCTTGATCAGTAGTCCTGGGGTACGCCTCATGATCACCCTCATGGATAGCCCCATTCTGTGGTTTGGCTGAGTTTTGGTGCACTGGATGGCCTAGTTTCACAGTCTTGAAGGCTTGTGCCGAGACAATTTTCGTGACGAGGTTGTAGAGCCTGTTGCAAATGTCAAGAGAATGGATTTGGTGCCCTTTGTGATCCATTCAAAGTTGATGCAAGATGTGATGAAAGGAATGGGAATGGGGGGTTTTGATGAATGATGCTATGATATAGACTATACTTTGCTTGCCAGTAGAGGTTAACAGCAAGCAGAAAGACATTGCTTGAGGGGAATTCTTTTCTTTTCTTGAGAAATGGTGGTGACCCATCACAAAAGGTGTCTGCCAATTCTACTTCTGGTAAAAGCAAAAGGTTCCTGAAAGAATATCAGAAGGTTGGTTAAGTATTCATTACATCAATTAATTTGCTACAGATAGAGACAAGGTTTGGCAAAACACTTTGCCTTGTATCCCAGATGGGTTAATGCAACAGGATTGGGCTGGGACATAAATAACTATTTATGATGTCTATATCCAATCTTTTTTAATAAATAAATATGAATCACTTTCTATGAATTTAAATATGGTATTCCAAATGTCTATCTATATTTCAATGTTAATGGGTTCATGTATATTGCATTCATAGATCTATCATGCAATTGCTTTTATTTATTTTTAGTACGTGGGGATCATTTTTTATTGAATGTCTATCATGCAAAAACAAATGGTATTCAGAAATTTATTATTGTAATGTTTGATATGTTCATTTTTGCAAAATTAAAAAGAAAATCCTTCTTAAGACTTTAAAAAACATAGACCGTTTATAAATAAATAAATAAATAAACCTAAATTTATATTCCTGTAAGTATTAGTAATCTAAAAATGTTTTTATAGTTGTTTTAACATTTTTTTAATCTAAATTTAATTCATCCATTTAACAGCATATAGTTGTAATTATTGGATTAGATTGAAATTCTATAACAATAAGAGATTAAGAAGGTTTTCAAATAAAACCTAAAATTTAGTGTTTGAGATTTCTTCTAGTTGATTTAGTATTTTTTTTCCCATTTGAATTTTAACTTTTTTTTTCTCTAGCTAGTTTTCCCATTTGAGTTGTAACCTAAAATTTACTTGGAATGTTTTAGTCCTCCACCTCTTCCACAACCAAACCAGGCACTACAGCTCTTCGTCCAAACCCACAACTATCATCTCGAAGATCTAGTTTGTCATTGACAAGAACTATTGCAGTCAACTGAAGAACAATAAAATCAACATAAAAGAAACCCATTTGGCCATTGCTACATTCTGTTACAGATTAAATAATCGTTTAAGAATGAATGCAGTAACTTTTTTTTTTTAGTGTTTTTTACTTAAAAATATTTAAATAATTTTTTCTATTTTTCTTCATCACATCAAAACAATTTTAAAGTATTAAGAAAATATCTCTACAATGTTCGCTTTCTCTTCATTGCACAAGGAAAACTCCCTTATTCTGGGTTTATCCACAGACTAAGTCAACAATAGGAGCTTTAAGTATTGATTGATGCAAATTTATGGTACTCGTTGGTACCATTGGGAGAGTGCCGGGAAACATTTATTGAGCAAATCAAAGTCAATTATTTATCAAACAATGAAGGGACTAAGTGGAGAATAAGTGATCATTTGCTCCCCAATTATATATATGAAGATGAAGCCATGGTTGACCTTCATTTGAGCATTAAATGTTTCCCGCCACTCCCCAACGGTACCGACGCGTGACATGAAACCCACCAATTAATACCTCTTTCGGTTGACTTGCCAAATTGGCCACTGGATAAAACCTATATAAGGGAGTTTTTTCGTGCTAACAGAGCAAGCAAAACATTGCAGAGAAAGCTTGTTACTAGCTAGCTATTTAACTTTGCATAAACAGAAAGTTGCATTCATGGCGGCTGTGTCTTCAAAATGGCTTTCTTTTCTTCTACTTTCCTTGTGCATCGTTCTTCATTTGAGTGCTGTCACTCTGGGTGATGACAAACTGGACAGGAGGCGGTGGAGGGGGAGGAGGCCATGGAGGTGGCTTTGGTGCAGGTGGAGGTGTAGGAGGTGGTCCTGGTGGTGGTTTAGGTGGTGGCAGGGGTGGCGGAGCAGGTGGTGGGTTTGGAGTTGGAATAGGCGTTGGTGTAGGAGTTGGAGTTGGTGCAGGTGCTGGCCAGGGATCTGGTAGTGGTTCTGGCCGTGGGAACGATGGCAGACATTAAACATACTTTACATTGAAAACAATCTCTTGCAATTTAAGCGAAAGTTAAGCACCTTCAGTGATGTCTAATTAAGCACCTTCTGTTATGTGTTTCCAGATTAAGATTAAGATTAAGATTGAGGTTTATGTAATGTAACTGAGAAATTAATAAGAAATGAGATGTATTCTAATTAAGCAATCTTTTTAATCATTATCTAAACACCAGTTTTCAAAATCTAAGTACCTAGATAATAGCAATTAAGTTCTTCAATGTCCACAGACTCTCCAGGCATGGATTAACCTAACTGAAACCATTTTACTCTTGCAGGGAACGTAGAAGAAGCCTGGTTTTTCAGCATTTGTAGCATGGCACTATCGTAACTTCTCTGTATTTTCAAATTCTATGCTATAATAATACACAAGGAAAGACAGCAATTTCATCGAAACTTTATACAAATTACAGTAGCAACTGCCTTCTACCACCTCATTGTATTACAAAACAATATAACTATGATAACAAAATTGATCATAAATAAAATATGAAAAAACTGTGCGCTTGGCCTTCACGCCGAAGAACTCTCATCAGCTGCTCCTGTGGGGGAACTAGGTACAAAAGGAACGAATCCCCGCCCACAGAACTCAAATTCTCTTCAAACCACGAACTTGTCGTCAAATTATCTCCTCAAGTAGTGAGCAGTTTGGTGCTATATATGTTTTATTCTCAGAGCAAAACCTATAAATGAATTACGTTAGGAAACCAAAACATAAAAAGAAACAAGTTTGTGTTTAGTGACAAAACCTATGAGTGAAGCAATGCTGTTACGTACGACGTGACAAACCACTGCTTTTGGACGCAGCTATATTCCTGTAGTCTGGAAGATTGTGTTTCTTGCTACACAAGTTTCTGGAGAAATTGCTGTCTATGATCCTCATAAAGCATTTTTAAAAAATAAACATAATTGAATTTATTATTTGTTATCTAAACTATAGTTACAAAATCTAGATTGCCCATAAATTAATCCAGGACCTTGTCAATTTATTATTTGAATTAATTCAAGTAAAAAAAAGAGAAAAAAACATGATTGGCCAATAAAACTTTTAGGTTTTTTTTTTTTACCAAAACAGTATTATTTTAAGAATTTAAAAATCAAATCTTCTTATATGGACCTTGCCTCGAGTCGAATTCAAGATAGAGTTTTATGACTGTATATGGTACAAGATACTTTTATAGTTATTTTAACATATTTAAATTCCAATTTGATCCATAAAATAGAACTGATAAATCAATTAAGGTCGTAATAGTGATGCCCATCCCAAACCACCTCCACCTCCACCTCCACCACTAGTGAGCCCATCTCTACCACCCTCACTTCCTAGTCCTTCACAACATCCACGACCAAACCAGCCACCATAGCCTCTTCGACCAAACCCACAGCAATCATCAGAAGACTAATTTTGTCTAGTTTTTCATCACCAAGAACAAGAAGCATAGCCTTTAATACAATGCACAATAAAATCAGTAGAAAAGAAACCCATTTTGCCATTGCAACTTTCTATTACAGATTAAGAAAAGATCTCTGTAATGTTCGCTTTCTCTTCTTTGCATCACGAAAACTCACTTATTTAGGGTCTATCCACTGGCTAAGTCAACAAAAAGAGCTCTAAGTATAGATTGGTGCAAAATTATGTTACGCGTTGGGAGAGTGCTGGGAAACATTTATTGAGCACATCAAAGTCAACCAAGAACACCATTGCAATTTGCAATATATAGATGGTTCGGGTGAGTGTGCTGTTTAATCTGCTGTGGTCCAAAAATGAAAACTTAGACTGAGAAATTGTTAAAGAGGAAGAGGGTGCATAACCAGCTCATGTCGACTTGAAAAACAGTGGAGAATAATTATGAGTGTATAGTTTAATTGATTAGATTTTATATTTATTTTTTAAAAATTAGTTTAAATATTATAAATATTAAAATACTGAAAGATTACATGATTGATAACTTTAAAATCTCACACAATTAGTTGAGATAAATATAAACCGGTTTGAACATGTATAATTAACAAAAAAAACAATATAGACTTGTATATCAGGATGGGAAAAGATCTTAATAAAATTAAATTTATTTATTGTTTATTTGGAATTGTGGTTATGGTTATTTTTCGAATTGTTTTTCACTCAGAAATATATTAAAATAATATTTTTTTATTTTTAAAAAATTAATATTTTATATTAGGACATCAAAATAATCTAAAAATACTAAAAAAATATTAATTTAAAATAAAAAAATTAATTTTTTTAAATTTTTTTTATAAAATGCAAAAACTAATAGCATCAAATTAAAATGTGAAGGGGTAGTGGCCGCACAGGTTTTTTGCGATTTAAGTTTAATTTGTATTGATTAATGAAAAAAACACAGAAGATTATTAACTTGAAGTAGGGATTTGTCTCTCACGTATTTAACTTTACTTATATTTTGTCTAATTTTTATCCAAATATAAAATAGCAAAATAAAAAATAAAAGATACTAAAAAGTGCCCATGATCGCATAACATACTTTAACATTTAAAAAAAAAATAAACAATGTATCATCTGCGTTTTATAAAATTTAACAATATCTACTTGTCAAACAATAAAAAAAGCCTTTAAGGTTTTTGGGTTTATTTAAAAAACTTTTTTTACAATATATTTTGATCTAAAACATCACATCTTGTTAAATCTATTAATAACTTAAAAAATCTATAAAACAACAAAAATTAATCCAAAAAGTATCAGAAATATTTTTATCATTAGATCTATCTTTTTAAACAAGAAAAAAAACATATTAGTAAAATTTCTCTAATAAAATGAAACTCATTGACTTTGATATTGATTATTTTTATAGTCAGAATTATTATCAATAATGACCCTTTCTATACTAGATTCCAGTATGCTTCTTTTTTTTTTATTAGAAATAAATAATAAAAAATAAAAATAGATATAAAAATTAAAATTTCTAATATTAATGAGACCGATTATCTAATAACATAAAAAGATGAGATGAGAGCTAAATTAAATTTGTTAAATGAAATTAAACCACAAGAAACTAAGATACTGAGAATAAATCTCTATATATTTTATATTTTAAAAATATATAAATTTCCTTTAAAACTATCCCATAACATATTTATATTATAAATATTTTTGCGTCACTGCAACTAAATATGTTCTTAATACGTTTTATAAATCTAACCAAAGATAACTTTTGGGAGCAGAGACTTGTCAATCATAATGATAACTTAGAACCACCACAAGACTAATTATCATTTTTTTCTTTTTCATACGAAAAATATGGATTTTGTTTTTGTAAAAAGAAGGACAAACTTATTATTTATCAAACAATGAAGGGACTAAGTGGAGAATAAGTGATCATTCGCTCCCAATTATTTACATGAAGATGAAGCCATGGTTCACCTTCATTTGAGCGTTAAATGTTTCCCGCCACTCCCCAACGGTACCGACGCGTGACATGAAACCCACCAATTAATACCTCTTTCGGTTGACTTGCCAAATTGGCCACTGGATAAAACCTATATAAGGGAGTTTTTTCGTGCTAACAGAGCAAGCAAAACATTGCAGAGAAAGCTTGTTACTAGCTAGCTATTTAACTTTGCATAAACAGAAAGTTGCATTCATGGCGGCTGTATCTTCAAAATGGCTTTCTTTTCTTCTACTTTCCTTGTGCATCGTTCTTCATTTGAGTGCTGTCACTCTGGGTGATGACAAACTGGACAAAACTAGGTTTGGCGACGATAACTGCAGGTTTGGTCGAAGAGGCTGTGGTGGTCGTTTTGGTGGTGGACGTGGAGGGGGACGAGGAGGTGGTGGAGGTTTAGGTGGTGGTGCTGGAGGAGGTGTTGGTGGGGGAGGTGGTTTTGGTGGGGGAGGTGGAGGTGGTGTTGGTGGTGGGTCGGGTCATGGTGGAGGCTTTGGAGCTGGAGGCGGTGTAGGAGGTGGTCTTGGAGGCGGTGCTGGTGGGGGAGGAGGCGGAGGAGGAGGAGGTGGTGGAGGTGGTGTTGGTGGGGGGTCGGGTCATGGTGGGGGCTTCGGGGCAGGAGGCGGTGTAGGTGGGGGTCTTGGG
>NW_011500037.1:352783-356713 GCF_000495115.2 Populus euphratica | reverse complement strand
CCGGGGCTGGAGGTGGTGTAGGTGGTGGCCTTGGAGGTGGTGCTGGTGGGGGAGGAGGTGGTGGAGGGGGAGGAGGTGGAGGCGTAGGTGGAGGATCAGGCCATGGAGGTGGCTTTGGTGCAGGTGGAGGTGGTGCTGGCGGTGGTTTAGGTGGCGGGAGCGGTGGTGGAGCTGGTGGAGGGTTTGGAGTTGGAATTGGCGTTGGCGTTGGAGTTGGTGCAGGTGCAGGTGCAGGCAAGGGATCTGGCAGTGGTAATGGTGGCAGACATTGAACTTGAAAACAATCCTTGGCAATTTGAAAGTGTATGAATTAATGAAAGGAACGTAGAAGATTGCAAGCTTGAAGTCTAATCAGGCACCTAATTCTGTCTGTGATGAGAGTTTTTCAACTTTCTTGTAGCTTTGGTCCTTATAAAACACTATTGTCGTTGTAATTTGTTGTTCTTCCCCGATTAATTACGATTAACATTGAGGTTTATATATGCAATGTACCTGAGAAGTTAATACTGTGTTCCAAAGCAATCTTTTCTTCTCTCTTTCTCCCTATAACCGGTTGTTTTCAAAATCCAAGTACCATTCAAGTTCTTCAATGTCCACAGACTAGCTATCCAGGCAACAATTAACAGAGAGACTTCACTCAAACCACATTTTACCTTTGCAGGGAATGGAGATCAGATTTTCAGCATATATTTGTGACTTTATATTTTCAAATTCCATGCTATAAATAATACTCAAGGAGAAGTGCCCACCTCGTGTATTTTCACCCTTTGGTCAAGTCCCAACCCATCCAATAACTTGGCTCCTAAGTAATTGATCCACCGCCAGCAGTACTGTTGTCACCACTCCTCCTCCCTATCATTATCGTGCACTTAATTTGAAGTAATTTACAAGAAGTTGGGTTTAGAGATTGTTGCTTAGTGAGATCAATCCATCTTAGAGAGGAATGAGAGAAATTCATTCGCTCTTCTTCTCTTTTCTTTCCTTTCCTCATTTTACAGTACTCTCATGGTCAGGTTAGTATATTCTTGTCATGGAGATGGATGAAGGGTTCGTAATAATTCGTAATTAGTATGTAATAAAAGGTTTCATTTGAAATAAAATATTTAAATAAAGATATTGGTTGACTTTATTTTTTTTAGAATGAATGATATTGTTTTTAACTTTTTGGTAATGTTTGATGACGGTCTCAGTAATGTAAATAAGATAATATTTAATTACTGTCTTGAGATAAAAAAATAAAAGATAAAAATAAAATTATATTTGATTGTAGGGAATAAACTAGTGGTTATTTATATATTTATGTTTGTTTATAATAAACAAAACATAATAAAATATAAAATAATTTATTTTACTTTTAATATATATTCATGTTAAAATTACATATTTAACAAATAATTATATATTATTATTTTTTTACTTTAGTTTATATTAAATATTAAATTTAATATTATTATAATAATTATTCTTATACAACCCAGACTACCCAGTGAATCGATCTTGGGTTTAAATTGGTCTCGCTTTAAAAGAAAAAAGAAATAATTGACCATATCTGACCTAGTTAAAAATCCAAGTTGGCTCTAAATAAAACTTGGATAAAAAAGTTATAAATTTTTTTTAAAAAAATGTTTTTTTGAACAAAATAATGTTGTTTTCATTTTTTTTTTTTTAAGAAGTGGATCAACTCGGGTTGACCTTCCCAACGCGTGGTCTAGATCATGCCCCAAGTCAGTCCCTGAGTTAGGTTTAAAAACTATAATAATAACATATTTTATTCTTACTTTGATAGGAATCAACCCTCCTAACATGTAATCTCTGTCTTTTCTAAGTTGATTTTTGTATCGAATTTTACAATTATAATATTAACAAGTAGTGTGTTTATATATATATATATATATATATCTTTTTTTGAGCTTATTTAAATTTATTAGAAGTTATTTTTATAAGTTGACATGTATAAGAGATTCTATGAATTAATTATTAAAAAATAAAAAAATTTATATTTTATGTTTTGAAGCTTACTTCTTGCGACAAGTATTTCATGAAATAAAAATTAAATTACATAAATCAAACTTTTCAAAAAGATATTATATGTAAAAATTCAAGTTTTTATGTATCTCTAATTAAACTTGTAAAAACAAGTTAAAATTTTAATTGCAATATAATTTTTTATTTTCATAATACAAATTAATAGACATATATCTGCTTTTATAGACAGCGAAGAATTAACTCAAAGTTAAAATTCCAATCTAGATTTCTAGTCAACCGAATACCTCACAAGAGAAGCTAACTTTACTATATCATCCAAGTTTATTCCTACCAATAAGCTTACGTTAAAGTTCATTTCTAAACCATCTCATAATACTCTTAGCATGAATAAATAAATTGTAGTCACAACGTATTAAAAATCAAAATGTCATCTGCGTATCGAAGATGACTAAGGTATTTACCTTTCCCGTATTCAATACCTTCAAAATAACCAGATACAACGCTTTTTGAAGTAGCACAGACAAGCCTTCTGCAAAAATATCAAAGAGAGAAGGAGAAAGAGGGTGACCTTGTCTCAAACCTCTTTTGTCACTGAATTTGATCCATTAAACAAAACTAACAAATAGATTAAGGTCATAATAGTGAAGTCCTACACCACCACC
The DNA here is from genome assembly GCF_000495115.2 of Populus euphratica. NCBI lineage: Eukaryota > Viridiplantae > Streptophyta > Magnoliopsida > Malpighiales > Salicaceae > Populus > Populus euphratica. The sequence continues at coordinate 354,065 of NW_011500037.1, read as the reverse complement.
TCCTCCAGCTCCACCAATGCCACCTCCTCCAGCTCCACCAATGCCACCACCTCCAGCTCCTAGTACTCCACCTCTTCCACAACCAAACCAGTCACCATAGTTCTTCGACCAAAACCACAGCTATCATCACGAAGTCTAGTTTTATCTAGTTTGTCATTGGCAAGAACCATAATTGCAGTCAACTGAAGAACAATGAACAATAAAAGAAACATAAAAGAAACCCATTTTGCCACTGCAACAATTCTGTTACAGATTAAGTGACCGTTTAAGAGTGAGTAACTTCTTATTTTCGGTGTTTTTTATTTAAAAATAAATTAAAAAAATTTTTTTTCAACGTAAAACACTAAGAAAATATCTCTGCAATGTTCGCTCTCTCTCTTCTTTGCATAAGGAAAACTCCCTTATTCTGGGTTTATCCACCAGCGAAGTCAACAAAAGGAGCTCTAATTAAGTACTGGTGGTGCAAATTTATGTTACTCGTTGGGACCATTGGGAGAGTCCCGGAAAACATTTATTGAGCAAATCAAAGTCAATTATTTATCAAAAAATGAAGGGACTAAGTGGAGAATAAGTGATCATTTGCTCCCCAATTATATATATGAAGATGAAGCCATGGTTGACCATCATTTGAGCGTTAAATGTTTCCCGCCACTCCCCAACGGTACCAACGCGTGACATGAAACCCACCAATTAATACCTTTTTCGGTTGACTTGCCAAATTGGCCACTGGATAAAACCTATATAAGGGAGTTTTTCCATGCTAACAGAGCAAGCAAAACATTGCAGAGAAAGCTTGTTACTAGCTAGCTATTTAACTTTGCATAAACAGAAAGTTGCATTCATGGCGGCTGTGTCTTCAAAATGGCTTTCTTTTCTTCTACTTTCCTTGTGCATCGTTCTTCATTTGAGTGCTGTCACTCTGGGTGATGACAAACTGGACAAAACTAGGTTTGGCGACGATAACTGCAGGTTTGGTCGAAGAGGCTGTGGTGGTCGTTTTGGTGGTGGACGTGGAGGGGGACGAGGAGGTGGTGGAGGTTTAGGTGGTGGTGCTGGAGGAGGTGTTGGTGGGGGAGGTGGTTTTGGTGGGGGAGGTGGTGGTGGTGTTGGTGGTGGGTCGGGTCATGGTGGAGGCTTTGGAGCTGGAGGCGGTGTAGGTGGCGGGCTGGGAGGTGGGGCTGGAGGAGGCGGCGGGGGAGGAGGTGGTGGAGGTGGTGTTGGTGGGGGGTCGGGTCATGGTGGGGGCTTCGGGGCAGGAGGCGGTGTAGGTGGGGGTCTTGGG